>NC_069502.1:220288678-220588678 GCF_027579735.1 Bombina bombina
CTAACACCTATCACTACACTACAATTAAATAAATTACCTACATTAAATACAATTAAATACATTAAATTAGATAAATCACAAAAACCCCCACTAAATTACAGAAAATAATAAACAAATTACAGATATTTAAACTAATTACACCTAATCTAATAGCCCTATCAAAATAAAAAATTCCCCCCAAAATAAAAAAAAACCCTAGCCTAAACTAAACTAAACTATCAATAGCCCTTAAAAGGGCCTTTTGTGGGTCATTGCCCAAAAGAAATCAGCTCTTTTTCCTGTAAAAAAAATACAAACACCCCCCAACAGTAAAACCCACCACCCACACAACCAACCCCCCAAAAAAATACTAACTAAAAAAACCTAAGCTCCCCATTGCCCTGAAAAGGGCATTTGGATTGGCATTGCCCTTAAAAGGGCATTTAGCTCTATTGCGGTCCAAAGTCCCTAACCTAAAAAAAACCCCCACCCAATACACCCTTAAATAAATCCTAACACTAACCTCCGAAGATTCACTTACCGGGAGAAGTCTTCATCCAAGCGGCAAGATGTCCTCCACAAAGCCAGCAGAAGTGGTCCTCCAGACGAGCAGAAGTCTTCATCCAGACGGCATCTTCTATCTTCATCCTTCCGGCGCGGAGCGGGTCCATCTTCAAGACATCCGACACGGAGCATCCTCTTCTTCCGATGGCTTCTTCGTAATGCATATCTCTTTAAGTGATGTCATCCAAGATGGCGTCTCTTAGATTGCGATTGGTTGATAGAATTCTATCAGCCAATCGGAATTAAGGTAGAAAAAATCCTATTGGTTGATTGGATCAGCCAATAGAATTGAGCTTGCATTCCATTTTTTTTTGTGATTTAGCTAATTTAATTTAATTTATTTAATTGTATTTAATGTAGGTAATTTATTTAATTGTAGTATAGTGATAGGTGTTAGTGTAACTTAGGTTAGGTTTTATTTTACAGGTCAATTTGTATTTATTTTAGCTAGGTAGTTATTAAATAGTTAATAACTATTTAGTAACTATTCTACCTAGTTAAAATCAATACAAACTTGCCTGTAAAATAAAAATAATCCCTAAGCTAGATACAATGTAACTATTAGTTATATTGTAGCTATCTTAGGGTTTATTTTAGAGGTAAGTATTTAGTTTTAAATAGGAATAATGTAGATAATGATAGGAATATTTATTTCAATTATATTTAAGTTAGGGGGTGTTAGGGTTAGACTTAGATTTAGGGGTTAATAAATTTAATATAGTGGCGGCGACATTGGGGGCGGCAGATTAGGGGTTAATAAGTGTAGGTAGGTTGCGGCGACATTGGGTGCGGCAGATTAGGGGTTAATAAGTGTAAAATTAGGGGTGTTTAGACTCAGGGTTCATGTTAGGGTGTTAGGTGTGAACGTAAAATGTGTTTCCCCATAGGAATCAATGGGGCTGCGTTACTGAGTTAGACTTTTTCTCAGCCGGCTCTCCCCATTGATGTTTATGGGGGAATCGTGCGACCAGCTCACCGCTGACTTAATTTTGCTCAATGCTCACTTCTCGTCTTTTAACGCTGGGTTTGTAAAAACCTGTAATACCAGCGCTGTAGGTAAGTGAGCGGTGAGAAAAAACTGCTCGTTAGCACCGCACAGCTTCTAAAGCAAAACTCGTAATCTGGCCGATAGAGATTGTAAAATAAATAATTATGCATTGTCCTTTTTTTGTGATACACTTTATAATTATCATTCAAATAATGTTTTTCTTAATTCTGATAACTGGCTATGAAAGTGTCCATGGCAGAACTATACACATATATGTCCCCAGAAGAGATTATCAGATAAGAAAGAAAACAATAAAAGTTTTGCTAAGACAATGACACTGGCTAGCTTTGTCTGTTGCAGTAACCAATTCTGATTGGTACCTCCCAACAAGGGAAGTGATAGATGAAGTTAAAGGGACATGAAACCCAAATATTTTCTTTCATGATTCAGTAAGAGCATGTAATTTTAAACAACTGTCCAATTTACTTCTATTATTTAGTTTGCTTCCTTCTCTTGTTATCCTTTGCTGAAAGGTTTATCTAGGTAAGCTCAGGAGCAGCAGAAAACCAAGGTTCTAGCTGCTGATTGGTGACTGCATATATAAACCTATTGTCATTGGCTCACCCATGTGTTCAGTTGGAAACCAGTAATGCATTGCTGCTCCTTCTTCAAATAATACCAAAATAATGAAGCAAATTTGATAATAGAAGTAAACTGGAAAGTTGTTTAAAATTGTGTGTTCTACCTAAATCATGAAAGAATTTTTTTTGGTTTCATGCCCCTTTAAAGAGAGATGAAACCCGATTTTTTTCTTGATTCTTGATTCTCATGATTTTGAAAGAGCATGCAATTTTAAATTACTTTCCCATTTACGTGTATTATCACATGTGTTTCATTCTCTTGATATCCTTTGTTAAAAAGCATATTAAAATACGCTCAGTAGCTGCTGATTGGTGTCAGCACATAGATGCCTCATGTGATTGGTTCACCCATGTGCATTGTGCTTTCTTCAAAAAAAGATATCCAAAGGATGAAGCAGATTAGATAGAAGTCAATTGGAATGTTGTTTAAAATTGTATTCTCTATCTAAATCATGAAAGAAAAATTTTGGGTTTCATGTCCCTTTAAGAGATTAAAAAACTTGTTGCAGCATGTAAGATGTTAATGCATTCAAAATTATTTTCATTGTCACCTCCTATGTTAATTTATTGCAAGACAAAAGAAAAAATATTATCATTTTTATATTAAGTTTTTTTTGCTATACTTTAAAGGGACAGTCAAGTCCAAAATAAACTTTCATGATTCAGATAGGGCATGCAATTTTAAACAACTTTCCAATTTACTTTTATCACCAAATTTGCTTTGTTCTCTTGGTATTCTTAGTTGAAAGCTAAACCTAGGTAGGGTCATATGTTAATTTCTTAGACCTAGAAGGCTGCCTCTAATCTGAATGCATTTTAACAGTTTTTCACCACTAGAGGGCGTTAGTTCATGTGTATCATATAGATAACATTGAGCTCATGCACGTGAAATTACCTAGGAGTCAGCACTGATTGGCTAAAATGCAAAACTGTCAAAAGAACTGAAATAAGGGGTCAGTTTGCAGAGGCATAGATAAAAGGTAATTACAGAGGTACAAAGTATATTAATATATCTGTGTTGGTTGTGCAAAACTGGGGAATAGGTAATAAAGGGATTATCTATCTTTATAAATAACAAAAATTCTGGTGTTGACTGTCCCTTAAATGCTGCTTTTTCATATGCATGGCAGAACAATTTTGAGTACAATATTGGTGAGTTTTAGAAACAATTTGATCTGTGAGGCAGCGACAAACACATGAAAGAGTTCACTAATTAATCACAGGAAGTGGTTAACTGACATCACAAACTAACATACATATAGCTGTGCTTCTCTTATGCACCACTGTGCAAGGTATTGTGGGATGTAATGCATATTAATGAGCCTGGCATGAAAGTAAAATAAGTAGTTTCTTTATCCTCTCCGTTTGCTTAGAATGCTGCCTGCAGGGCACCGTTCTTACATCTGAAAGAAAATTATAAAGATTTAAGTGTAGCCAGCAATTGAGTGCCACAATATAGGACGCTGAACGCTCTAGGTTTGGCATTGCTAACTAAATGTAATGGCAGGAACAAATTGTGCAGACTATTTTTTTTTTATCTAATTCAAAAAAGTGCCACTCCACCTCTCTTTTTCATGATAGTGCGAAAAAGTTTTACTCAAAATTAATTATAATGTTAAAAAAAAAACTTTTTTTGTTTTCTCTTTCAAGATGTGAGACTTGACATGTCCCAGAGAGAGGAGATACTGTCCCCAAATTATCATAAGAATAATTAGTGATTAATAAAGCAGGAAATGTGGTATACGTTGGTCATTAATCACAATGACAGCAAAAGACAGTCTGAAGCCGTGAGCAGTATCATTACTTTGAACTGTAGATGCCTCTTGCAGAAAGTAAATATAATTTACTGTAGGACTGATAGATGTTACGATTGTCTGATTAAACAATAAGTAGCTTCCTGGATCACAGTATACTTATAACAGTGACAGTTTTATTATTTATTTACAACAAAACACTTTCTGTCTGTCTGTTAGTCTATTTGTCTGCCTTTCTTATATATAAGGCAACCAACCATATCAAAAGTGTGCTGCAATGGTTCTTTGTAGCAGCAGACATCCGTATGGAGCTTGATGCCCCTGTTTCCGTGCAAGCCTTCAGGCTCACCGGAAACAGAAGTTATGAAGCAGCGGTTTAAAGAAATCAACCGGATCGAATACGATTGGCTGCAATTCTGCAGGGGGCGGCATTGCACCAGCAGTTCACAAGAACTGCTGGTGCAATGATAAATGCCGACAGCGTATGCTGTCGGCATTTATCAGCATTTATCGATGTGCAGTGGACATGATACGCTACATCGTATCATGTCCGCTCACACTATGATAAATCTACCTCATTATATCAAAATTGTGAAGAGGCATGGACTGCTGATTGATACTGATATTGTTCAAAAGTGGATGACCATGATAAGGAATTCTATAATCAAACATCTGTGGGTTAAGATATATTTCTTTCATGTAATTGGCAAGAGTCCATGAGCTAGTGACGTATGGGATATATAATCCTACCAGGAGGGGCAAAGTTTCCCAAACCTCAAAATGCCTATAAATGCACCCCTCACCACACCCACAATTCAGTTTTACAAACTTTGCCTATTTGATTTTATGGTTTCCCTTGCGGAAAATCGTTTCAAGGGTTCTCTGTTATCGGTCGTATGGATTCATCTCCTACCTCCCTTTTCAGATCGATGATATACTCTTATATACCATTACCTCTTCTGATAGATTTCAGTACTGGTTTGGCTATCTGCTATATGTGGATGGGTGTCTTTCGGTTAGTATGTATCATTATTTAAGATACTCTCAGCTATGGTTTGGCGCTTTATGTATAAAGTTTTAAATATATGTATTTTACTTATATTTGCCATGAGTCAGGTCTATGTGTATTTCCCTTTGCAGTCTGGCAGTTTCGTTATGGGAATCATGTTTTAGGTAGTTTGTCTTACCTGGGGTATAGTCTTTTTTTTATTTGACTTGTTTTTTCTTTAAAACTCTCAACTTTCTTTTGCGTCGTGCTTCATACCTGGCGCCAAAAAATGTAGTTTTATTTTACCTCACTTTCTTTTTGGTCCTTGCCTTCTTTATGCTCAGAGGGCTATGCTATTTGCTTTTTTGTTGCCAATTTTATCATTTGCATTTTTTCCCATTCCTGAAACTGCTATATGTGGAAATAAGATATTTCTGTTTACATGTTATTTTTTCTTTTACATTTTACAAGATGTCTCAATCTGATCCTGTCTCAGAAGCTGCTGTAGAATGATGCTGCCTGAACCCAGTTCTACCAAAGCTAAGTGTATCTGATGTAAGCTAGTGGAGATTATATATCCAGCTGTAGTTGTAGCTGTAACAGTTGTCATGATAAGCTTTTGCATGCAGAAAATGTTTCTATTAGTGCTAGTACAGTATCTGTTGTTCCTTCAACATCTTAAGTACATAATATCCCTGTTGATATGAAAAATTATATTCTTGATGTGATACAGAAGGCTATGGCTGCTATACCGCCTTCAAATAAACGTAAAAGGTTTTTTAAAACTTCTCATAATACTGATGACATTTGTAATGACCGGCAACATATTGATATATTCTCATCTGATGAGGATCTCTCTGATTCAGAAGATCCTACTTCAGACATTGACACTGATAAATCATCTTATCTTTTTAAGATTGAGTATATTTGTTCTTTGTTAAAAGAAGTTGTCATGAGATGCAGGACACAGCATAGAAGGTATAATGCTATTTTATTGCAGAGCATAGAAGTATACAGCTTGCACAACACATCTAACTTGGTAACTGCGACATAGACAATAACGACCCTAAACCACGACCCCATCTGGTGATGTCACTTTCCACACTCATTACATCTTCCCCCTTTTCAAAGGACAAAGCATACATTTTTCTTTGCATACATCAAATAACAAGGTATACATGAAGCATACAGAAATAGTTTTGTTTAGTATACAACAAATAACTAGCTAAAGAGAATATATATATATATATATATATATATATATATATATATATATATATATATAAACAATATGAAACACAATACCGACTTGAACATCGGGGTAGACTACCCTAGTCCACAGTGACCATGGGATTATTCTGCCCATACTTCCGGTCACTGCTCTAACTAGTGCTAATCTCGATATCGGCTGGAAGTTTCACCACCCTTCCACTTGATGTCATTTTACATGAACTGTCCTCTGATACAGAAGAAGGTGATTGAGAGTCTGCTGGAAGCAGAGAAGTATCCCCGCTGTGATCTTGCTGAGGTGAAGGTACCCCCCTTACAACAGGGGATCCCACCGGCAGTGGTACTGAGGCATCCAGTCCCAAACTCTCAGGTACTGGCTGAAGATGTCTTCAATTTCGCCGTTGATTGTCCCCCCATCAGTAAGGACTAAATAAGACCTTGGTTCTGGAGAGCGTCCAATTACCGTGGCAGGCGTCTTTCATTTCTGCTCATCATCCAGTTTAATTCTGACAATTTGCCCCACATTCAGCTCCTCCAAGGGCCTCACAGAGTGTTTCCTGTTGTAGAAGAATCAATAGCCCCTTTTAGCCTCTTCATCCCTCTTAAGGACCTCGTCCCGAGGAACAGAGCTAGTTGGCTGGAAGACACCGACAGAGGGTAAAGTGGTGTGAATCTGACGTCCTAGCATCAGCTGTGCTGGGCTGAAACCCGTGGCTTGAATGGGAGTCGTCCTATAGGCCAAGAGGGCTAGGTACAGCTCAGATTGCTTCAAAATGAACTTTGTTGTTTGAACTGCCCTTTCAGCCATTCTATTGGCCTGCGGGTAATGTGGACTCGACGTAGAATGGACATAATCATATTCACTGCTGAAAGAACTGAACTCCGTGGAAGCAAACTGCATTCCGTTATCACTCACTAACTCCATTGGTATGCCCCACCGGGTGAACAAGCGCTTGAGATGAGTGATAACGGCTTGACTTGTAATCTCATTCAAGGGTGCAATCTCCAAATACCTGGAATAGTAGTCAATCACGACTAGGTACTTTTTCCCATGCAGTTCGCACAAATCAGCAGGTATTTTCTGCCACGGGCCTGCAGGCAGCGGAGTAGAAATCAAGGGCTCCCTTCTCTGAGTAGGCCTGCGTACCCGGCAAAAAGCATATTTTGACACATGGCTTGTGATGTCAGAACTGATCCCAGGCCACCATACTGCCGTAGCTGCCCTTTGAAATGCCCAAGTTGCCATCATGAATCCTGCTAAACATCTCCTGTCGCATGCTAACAGGAATAACAATGCGGTCCTGGAACAGCACCAACCCATCCAGCTCCGTGAGCTGCGACCTTTCTGACTGGTAAGAACTTAAAGACATCCAGGCTGCCCGGCTCTCAGGCCAACCTTCTTTTATGTACTTAATAACTTCTTGAAGGTCAGTATCTAAATATGTCTCCTTTCTTATTTGCTCTAGCTTCACTGACGAAATGGATTTGGATGCCAGAACTGAATCTACATACACTTTCACATCTGAATCCGTTGAGGATTCTTCAGCAGCAGCCAGTGGGAGCCTGAAAAGTGTATCTGCTACTACCAGTTGTTTCCCCGGCACATGCACTGCCTGAAAGTTGAACCTGAGCAGCCTGATCAGAAGTCTCTGGCATCTTAGGGGTGTTTTGTCAATATCATAGGAGTTGATTAGAGGAACTAGCAGCTTATGGTCAGTCTCCAGACTAAATTTCTCTAAACCCACTAGGTAACGCTGGAAGCGCTCACAGGCCCAAACTGCAGCCAGGCACTCTTTCTCAATTTGGGCTTTTTTGACTCAGCAGCCATCAGTGTACGGGAACAGTAGGCGATGGGCTGTAGTTTGTTCTCACTCAACTGCAGGAGGGCAGCCCCTAACCCATAACTGCATCAGCACTAAACACTGTCTTTTTAGAAGGATCATAGAACCCCAAAACTGGGGCAGACCCCAGCAGGGACTTGATCTGCACAAAAGATTCTTCCTGTGAAGATCCACAGACCCAGGAAACATCTTTCTTTAGCAACTCTGTGATAGGGTGTAGTATTGTGGATAAATCTGGAAGGAACCTGCCCACATAATTCACAAGGCCCAATACTTGTCTCAGCTCATGTACATCAAAAGTACTTTTCATCTGTTCAATAGCAAGGATTTTATCAGGGTCCAGATTGTTGCCATTCTCATTGATAATATGCCCAAAGTAACATAACTCAGCCTTCCTAAAATGGCATTTCTCCTTATTTAATTTCAGCCCGCACTCTCTAATGGTCTGCAGCACACAGCTCAATCACTGATCATGTTCTTCCAATGTAGACCCATTCACACCAAAATGTCATCCATGACGACTGCCGTGCCATCATGGTCCCTTAGGAGAGAACTTATCTATCTTTAAAAGATTTCAGGAGCAGAGGATATTCCGAAGGGGAGTCTGCAGAAGCAAACTGACCTACCGGTGTAATGAAGGTTGTCAGTTTGCGGCACTATGGATCTAGTGGTATCTGCCAGAAGCCACTGGAAGCATCCAGTGTTGAGAAGAACTTCGCCCCAGCCAATTTCGGAACTATGTCTTCAAGTGTCGGCAGCACATATCTCTCTCTCTTTACCGTGTCATTCAGTCGTTTCAAGTCTACGCAGATGCGTACCTTCCCGTTTTCTTCGCAACAGGCACAATTGGGACACACCAGTCAGTTGTTTCAACAACCTCTTCAATAACTCCCATATTCTTCATACGCAGAAGTTCCTTCTCCACTTGAGGCATGAGTGGGAACGGAATTCTACGAGGAGTGGTAATGCTGTATGGGACTGTGTCACCTTTAAGTGATATTCAGACTGGGTTGCAATTCAGTAGGTCCAATTCACCAAATATGTCTTCTGAAATCTTATTCACTCTGGTGACCAGGCCCAAACCACAGGCTGCTTTTCTGCTCAATAGGTTGTTAACATACTGACCTCTAATAAAATGTACCCACATGGTGAATTTCCTCTGCTTGTGCTCGCAGCTGACAAGAAATTTACCACGGCCACCAGGACTATGAACTTTTGTTGTAACTTTTGCCAGCTGAGGCTGTCGAGGCAGTTTTATAAATGCTGCAAGGGACATAACAGTGATGTCTGCTCCTGTGTCAATCCTAAAGGCAACTTTGGCTCCCATTACAGTAAGAGTAACCCGCCAATCTTCATCTGAACCAGACCGTTCAACAACAGACCCTACAAAGAACACTTTTTGACCCTCCTGGTCACTATGTACCTGCATCTCCTTAATGTATTCAGTTTTACACACCACTTCAAAATGGCACATTCGGTTACATTTTCTACATCTTTTGTACGGTTACACCATGTGCAGCGAGCATGCTGCACCCATCCGCTTCTGGACCTATCTGGTGCCCTTGGTCTACCGCTCACACTGTGCCTTTTACTAGCAGCTCTCCTGAACTGCTGCACTTCATCCACAATAATCTCGGACCTCAGATCAGCACTTCACTTTTTCACCAGTTCCCCCTGGCGGGCCATCCTAATAGCCCCATCCAATGTTAAATCAGCCTCCAACTGTAGCTTCAGTGAGACTTCAGCATCTGCAATTCCTATGACTATTCTGTCTCTGATTTGCTCCTCTTTAGCAACACCAAACTCCCAGAATTCATCTATTTCATACAGGCTGCACACAAATGACTACACAGATTCTCCCACACACAAGTCCTCACTCCTCTCATGAATCACATTTCTTTTGGGCACAAAGTGAGCACTTCGTTTAAAGTCAAATTCTTCCCCTTCTTGGAAAGTAGCCAACATCAGTTCTGCTCAGAGGATCATTCACTGAAAGGGGGAGTTCCCCAAAAAGATGCGGTCACGACAGACCAACGCGTCCCTGTGCACGTTTCACTCCACTCTTGTGGTCGCTTGGAGCTTCTTCCGGGTTGAGAACCCGAAAGAAGCTCCGAGCGACCACGAGAGCAGAGTGAAATGCGCACAGGGACGCGTTGGTCTGTCGCGACCGCACCTCTTTGGGGAACCCCCCTTCCAGTGAATGATCCTCTGAGTAGAACTGATGTTGGCTTGCTATCTCATGCTTTTATGTGGATAAGTATCGCTTCTATTTGAGCAACATCTTACACGCTGCTCGATGCGGTTGAACTGCTTTTGTGCATAGCATTCATAGCACCTTGTTCATAGAACATTTATATGATATCTGTGGTGCAGTGCTTTTCTAACTTGCTTTGAGGATAACTGGTTGAGCCTGAATGGCTTATTACTATGCTTGGTGAATGTGATAGTGAGCTACAGCCTTGAATGGGATGACATCAGCACTTTATGAATTATATGCTGTGATACCGCATTTGCTGTGAATACTAATCCTGCTATAATCATGACCATCATGCTAATGCTTTAACAACTCATTGCTTGACCACATTTATTGCTGCTTTTTCACAGACTACATTTAAAGGACTGCATGCTCTGTTTTGTGGTGCACCACTTTATTCTCTCACAAGCGCTTTTGGATTTTTTGGTGGGATCCCCTCAGTGTGTGTGTGTATATGTTTGTATGAATGGGATAATATTTTATTATTGTGTACATTGATATATCTTGATATTATTATAAAGTGATTTTGCACGTATTCAAATTTGTTTGTTCCTTATTTCTGACTGTTATTTGTAGGTGCTATTTGCCTAGACTTTTAGATTGCACTTATTTGTGTAATCTACTTTCTATTTTACCTATTTTGATATACATTGATCTCTAGGTTGCACTATAAATACTATTTACTTGAGGTGAGCTGCACTTAATTGTGTTTCTATGTTATAAAAGAGAATTAACTTGTACTTCACCACTCTCCTTGTGCAGCTTGGAAGTAATCCTGAAGCGTTGAAACCGCTGACGCCATGTGGGTCAAGCTGCAGGCTGAGAGAAATCAAAATGCTCAGGTGGGGTAAACTTCTACATCATCATTAATCAGGAAACAGAAGCGCAGGCAAGTACTTCTGACACCATGTCATGAGATGCAGGACACAGCATAGAAGGTGCAATGCTATTTTATTGCAGAGCATATAAGTATACAGCTTGAACAACACATCTAACTTAGTAACTGCGACATAGACAGCAACGTCCCAAAATCACGCCCCCATCCAGTGAAGTCACTTCCCACTCTCATCATGGAAGTGTTAATAACTTTTTATATTGAGGAGTCTGGTCCTCTTGATAATAAATCCAGTAAACATTTAAATTCTGTCTATAAACCTCCTGTGACTACTCCTGAGGTTTTTCCTGTTCCTGATACTACTTCTGATGTGATTGCTAAGGAATGGTCTAAGCCTGGTACTTCTTTTGTTACTTCTTCAAGGTTTAAAAAGTTGTATCCTTTGCCAGTGGCTAAATTAGAGTTTTGGGAAAAAGTCCTTAAGGTTGATGGGGCTATTTCTACTCTTGCTAAATGTACTATTATTCCTATGGAATATAGTACTTCTTTTAAGGATCATTTAGATAGGAAGATTGAATCTTTTCTAAGGGAAGCTTATTTGCATTCTGGCTATAATCTCAGACCTGTCATTTCTATGGCTGATGTGGCAGCTGCATCAATTTTTTTGGTTGGATAGCTTAGCACAACAGGAATATGAGTCTGATTTGTATAGCATTGTTCATATGCTTCAACATGCTAATCATTTTATCTGTGATGTTATTTTTGATATCATCAAGAGTAATGCTAAATCTATGTCTTTGGCTATTTTAGCTAGAAGAGCTTTATGGCTCAAATCATGGAATGCTGACATGGTATCTAAATCTAGGCTACTATCTCTATCATTCCATGGTAATAATTTGTTTGGTTCCCAGTTGGATTCTATTATTTCCACTATTACTGGGGGGAAGGGAGTTTTTTTGCCACAAGATAAAAAGTCTAAGGGAGAATCTAAAGCTTCTAATCGGTTTTGTTCCTTTCGTTAGAATAGAGAACAGAAAACTACTCCTTCCCCTAAGGACTCTGGCTCCAATTGGAAGCCACCCTCGAGTTGGAATAAATCCAAGCCTTTTAAGAAACCAAAGCCAGCCCCCAAGACTGTATGAAGGTGTGGCCCTCAATCCAGTTCTGCTGGTGGGGGGCAGATAGAAGTTATTTCAAGACATTTGTGCAGGTTCCGTTCTAAATCATTGGATTCAGGATATTGTCTCTCAGGGGTATCGAATAGGTTTTAGAATAAGACCTCCTGTGAGAAGATTTTTTCTCTCTCACATCCTAACAAATCCTGTGAAAGCTCAGGCCTTTCGGAAGTGTGTTTCAGATCTAGAGCTTTAAGGGGTAATTTTACCAGTTCAACTTCTGGAACAGGGTCTGGGTTTTTATTCAAATCTATTCTTTGTCCCGAAGCAGGAAAATTCTTTCAGACCAGTTCTGGATCTGAAGTTTTTGAATCAATTTGTAAGGGTCCCAACTTTCAAGATGGTGACTATAAGGACTATTCTGCCTTTTGTTCAGCAAGGTCATTACATGTCCTCAAAAGACAGGATGTGTATCTTTACATTCCGATTCATCCAGACCACTATTGGTTTCTGATATTCTCTTTTCTAGACAAACATTACCAATTTATTGCTCTTCCATTTGGCCAAGCAACAGCTCCAAGAATCTTTTTGAAGGTTCTTGGTGGCCTTCTATCTGTAATCAGAGAGCAGGGTATTGTGGTGTTTCCTTATTTGGATCATATCTTGGTACTGGCTAAATCTTTTCATTTAGCAGAATCTCACACGAATCAACTTGTGTTGTTTCTTCAATGACATGGTTGGAGGATCAATTTACCAAAGAGTTCTTTGATTCCTCAGACAAGGGTCACCTTTTTAGGTTTCCAGATATATTCAGTGTCCATGACTCTGTCCTTAACAGACAAGAGACAATTCAAATTGGTTTCTGACTGTCGAAACCTTCAGTCTCGATCATTCCCTTCAGTGGCTATGTGCATGGAAGTTTTAGGTCTAATGACTGCAGTATCGGACACGATCCCCTTTGCTCATTTTCATATGAGTTCTCTGCAGCTTTGCATGCTGAATCAATGGTGCAGGGATTATACTCGGATATCACAGTTGATATACTTAAATCCCAACATTCAACTCTGTCCTGGTGGTTGGAGCATCATCGGATTCTTCAAGGGGCCTCTTTTGTTCGTCCTTCCTGGGCTGTGATATAAACAGATGCAAGTCTCACAGGCTGGGGAGCTGTCTGGGGTTTGAAATCCTCAAGAGGCAAGGTTACCAATCAATATTTTCGGGGCTCTTCAGACTTGGCCTCTATTAAAGAGAGAATTATTCATTCGTTTTCAGACAGACAATATCACAGCTGTGGCATATGTCATCAAGGGGGGACTCGCAGTCCTTTAGCGATGAAAGAAGTATCTTGAATACTTACTCGGGTGGAACTCCTTTCTTATTTCTGCAATACATATCCCAGGTGTAGACAATTGGGAAGCAGATTATCTCAGTCGTCAGTCTTTACATCCAGGGGATCGGTCTCTCCATCCAGATGTATTTTGTCAGATTGTACAGATGTGGGGTCTCCCAGAAATAGATCTGATGGCTTCCCATCTAAACAAGAAGCTTCCCAGGTACCTTTCCAGGTCAAGGGATCCTCAGGCGGAGATAGTGGATGCATTAGCAGTTCCTTGGTTTTACCAACCTGCTTACATTTTCTACCTATAGTTCTTCTTCCAAGGGTGATCTCCAAGATCATATTGGAACAATCACATGTGTTTCTGATAGCACCAGCATAGCCTCACAGATTTTGGTATGCAGATCTTGTCCGGATGTCCAGTTACCAACCTTGGCCACTTCCTTTAAGGCCAGACCTTCTGTCTCAAGGGCTGTTTTTCCATCAGGATCTTAAATCGCTAAATTTGAAGATATGGAAATTGAACGCTTAGTTCTTAGTCATAGAGGTTTCTCTGATTCAGTGATTAATACTATGCTACAGGCTTGTAAGTCTGTTTCAAGGAAGATTTATTATCGGGTTTGGAAAAACTATATTTCATGGTGTTTTTCTCATACAGGGAGTGAAGAATTATTAGGCAAATGAGTATTTTGACCACATCATCCTCTTTATGCATGTTGTCTTACTCCAAGCTGTATAGGCTCGAAAGCCTACTACCAATTAAGCATATTAGGTGATGTGCATCTCTGTAATGAGAAGGGGTGTGGTCTAATGACATCAACACCGTATATCAGGTGTGCATAATTATTAGGCAACTTCCTTTCCTTTGGCAAAATGGGTCAAAAGAAGGACTTGACAGGCTCAGAAAATTCAAAAATAGTGAGATATCTTGCAGAGGGATGCAGCACTCTTAAAATTGCAAAGCTTCTGAAGCGTGATCATCGAACAATCAAGCGTTTCATTCAAAATAGTCAACAGGGTCGCAAGAAGCGTGTGGAAAAACCAAGGCGCAAAATAACTGCCCATGAACTGAGAAAAGTCAAGCGTGCAGCTGCCAAGATGCCACTTGCCACCAGTTTGGCCATATTTCAGAGCTACAACATCACTGGAGTGCCCAAAAGCACAAGGTGTGCAATACTCAGAGACATGGCCAAGGTAAGAAAGGCTGAAAGACGACCACCACTGAACAAGACACACAAGCTGAAATGTCAAGACTGGGCCAAGAAATATCTCAAGACTGATTTTTCTAAGGTTTTATGGACTGATGAAATGAGAGTGAGTCTTGATGGGCCAGATGGATGGGCCCGTGGCTGGATTGGAGTGTCCTTGCAAAGAAAGGTGGCTATATTGGTCACTGATTTGTTTTTGTTTTGTTTTTGAATTTCAGAAATGTATATTTGTGAATGTTAAGATGTTATATTGGTTTCACTGGTAAAAATAAATAATTGAAATGGGTATAAATTTGTTTTTTGTTAAGTTGCCTAATAATTATGCACAGTAATAGTCACCTGCACATACAGATATCCCCCTAAAATAGCTAAAACTAAAAACAAACTAAAAACTACTTCCAAAAATATTCAGCTTTGATATTAATGAGTTTTTTGGGTTCATTGAGAACATGGTTGTTGTTCAATAATAAAATTAATCCTCAAAAATACAACTTGCCTAATAATTCTGTACTCCCTGTAAATTCTATTGGCATTCTTTAAGGATTCCTAGAATTTTACAGTTTCTTCAGGATGGTATGGATAAAGGTTTGTCTGCAAGTACCTTGAAGAGACAAATCTCTGCTTTTTCTGTTTTATTTCATAGAAAGACTGCTAAACTACCTGATATTCATTGTTTTGTTCAGGCTTTGGTTCATATCAAGCCTGTTGTTAAATCAATCTCTCCTCCTTGGTGTCTTAATTAGGTTTTAAAAGCTTTGCAATCTCCTCCATTTGAAACTATGCACTCTTTTGATATTAAACTATTTTCTTGGAAAGTGTTGTTTCTTTTGGCCATCTCTTCAGCTAGAAGAGTTTCTGAATTGTCTGTTCTCTCTTGTGAGTCTCCTTTTCTGATTTTCCGTTAGGAAAAGGCTGTTTTGCAGACTTTGTTTAAATTTCTTCCTAAGGTTGTGAATTCTAACAACATTAGTAGAGAAATTGTTGTTCCTTCCTTGTGTCCTAATCTTAAGAATACTCTTGAAATATCTTTACATTCTTTGGATGTTGTAAGAGCTCTGAAATATTATGTTGAAACTACTAAAGATTTCAGGAAGACTTCTAGTCTCTTTGTTGTTTTTTCTGGTCCTATGAAAGGTCAGAAAGCCTCTGCCATTTCTTTGGCATCTTGGTTAAAGCTTTTGATTCACAAGGCTTATTTGGAGGTGGGACAGTTTCCGCCTCAGAGAATTACAGCTCATTCTACTAGATCAGTTACCATTTCTTAGGCTTTTAAGAATGAAGCTTCGGTTGATCAGATTTGCAAAGCAGCAACTTGGTCTTACTTGCATACATTTACTAAATTTTACCATTTTGATGTATTTGCTTCTTCTGAAGCAGTCTTTGGTAGGAAAGTTCTTCAGGCAGCTGTTTCAGTTTGATTCTTATGCTTATTTTTTGTGGATTTCATTTTTTCAGCGGAAAAAGCTGTTTTTATTTTATCCCTCCCTTTCTAGTGACTCTTCTGTGGTCACCATATTTTGGGTATTTCTATCCCATACATCAATAGCTCATAGACTCTTGCCAATTACATGAAAGAAAAAATAATTTATTTCTTTCATATTGGCAAAAGTCCAAGAGGCCCACCTTTTTTATGGCGGTTATGATTTTTGTATAAAAGCACAATTTTATTTCCAGTTCCTCTTTTTGTATGCTTTTTTACTCCTTATTTTATCACCCCACTACTTGGCTATTCATTAAACTGAATTGTCGGTGTGGTGAGGTGTGTATTTATAGGCATTTTGAGGTTTGGGAATCTTTGCCCCTCCTGGTAGGATTGTATATCCCATACGTCACTAGATCATGGACTCTTGCCAATATGAAAGAAATGAATTTATCAGGTAAGTTCTTACATAAATTATGTTTTTGTTCTACCAGTTCAGAGACAGATAACTATGAACTAAAAAAAACATATTTCACAAATACAGGAATAATGTTGAAACATTTTTCTGCTGTGATTGAATTAAAAATTAAAACTTTTACCTCAGTGGGTGGAACCTCTAATAAGTTGTGTTTTGAAAGGGATAGTAAAGTCAAAATTAAACTTTCATGATTCAGATAGGACATGCAATTTAAAACAACTTTCTAATTTACTTTTATCATCAAATTTGCTTTGTTCTCTTGTAATTCTTAGTTGAAAGCTAAACATAGGTAGGCTCATATGCTAATTTCTAAGCCCTTGAAGGAGTCAGCACTAATTGCTTAAAATGCAAGTCTGTAAAAAGACCTGAGATAAGGAGGCAGTCAGCAGAAGCTTAGATACAAGGTAATTACAGAGGTTAAAAGTATATTTCTATAACAGCGTTGGTTATGCAAAACTGGGGAATGGTAAATAAAGGGATTTTTGGTGTTTACTATCCCTTTAATAATTTTACATTGTACAGATATCATATCTTGGTAACTAAATTTGACTAAAGCTCATTCAGTAGCAGAACAAAATGTATTCCAGCTGGTATAGAAAAAACACTGCCTGTAATAGTAGGGGACTCCCATAGTCCACCAAACACAGGGCTGTGCACAGCAAGAGGACCACCATTATTGGCCCCAGCTTTGTTCTTTTTAAATTTAAAATACTTTCTATCTTGCTACAGCCAGACACCCACAATTCTTTTTCTTTTATTCTTTGTCTTTGAGGTATTCCGCATTCAGCAAGACAAAGTTGCTTAAGATAATAGACTGCAGGGGTCATGCATCTGATCTGATGTCTAATTTAAGCAAATTACTGGAAAGAAAGGTCTGCAAGGGTCATGTATCTGACCTGAAGTCTTATTTGTGCTAAGAGGTTGCTTAAGGAGGATAATTAAACTGATCAAGTCTCAACTGGGTTTGCATATAGCTAGCACACAGGGGCTAAGATGCCTTACTTGGGATTATAGTTGGGATAAATGGAGCTGCATTAACAGGCATCTAATATGAGGCATCATTTGGGAATAGCTCTTATAAAAAGGCTTTTAGAGGAACAAATCCCATCACTACGCTCATTTATAACTGGGACAAAGGGGGTTGCTGGGACAAGAATATACTTTGAGGACTAATTTTATATAGAAGTCATTAATGGCAATGCACTTGAGTTGCATAGCTAGTATAAAAGCAACTGCATGGCATTTATCTTATCTGAAGTCTTATTTGGAATATAGTTGGCATAAAGGGCGCTGCAATGGCATATATATTCTTTGAGGTATACATAGGTATTTAGTTTGTATAAAGGAATTACAGGGGCATATATCTGATATAAGATCCCACTTGGGCTTATAGCTAAATTAAGAATGAACCTGGACTCTCTCAGGTTTAAAGGGATGATAGGGTGGGGCATGCCATTATAAGTGGTATAAAGAGTGATCTAGGGGCAGGTATATACTCCAAGGTCTAAGGTCTAAAGGTCTAAAACTGGCATTAAGGACCCTGCAGAGGCTTGGATCTCAGGTAACACTTCAAAGTGGTTTGCAAGAGCATGAACCTTTTTCTAACTTTGTTTTTGATGGAAAAATATAACAATTAATAACCATTATCCAGCACTGGGTTTTATGTATAAAAAGGAGTAAATATGTATTGCACTGTGGTCTCTTATCCTTAGTTCTGCCACTGTTGACTCAACAGAAACTAGTAAACAAATACATTTTGAGACAGCTTAATGTCTATCTGTGGTAATTGAGCTGATCACTTTACCAGTTCTGTTGATAATTATTGAAGCCACATACATTTATTAATAACTGTTTATTGACATGTGCCCAGACAAAAATATTGTTTTAGATGATTATAAGTGAAAAAGAGGGCGCCACATAGCGTGATACTGTTGTTGTAAAATCAGAAGGCAGAATATTCAAAAAGGCTTACCAAATGGCTCTGCACCGTTCTATGACCGGTGCTATCAGGCAGACTAACACTCTCAGTGGTTAGCACACTGGGTGGCCTCAGCTGAACTGCAGACAGGTGGATCTCAGTGTTGCTTGATTGCAGTAACCAAACGTCTGTATAGACCAAGTATTGCAGACTGCAGTGGATTTTGAAATCAAACACCTTTTCAGGTTAGATCAATAAAAATGTAAGACAACTTCCGTATGATAGAATTAAAATCTTTAATCCATATAAGAATTGCTACGCGTTTCTAGACCAATATCTGGTCTTTTCCTCAGGCATAAAAACAATGGATACAATTTAAACAAATTAAAACCTTAAATACAGGTGAGTTTAAAACAGGAAGTTGTCATAGTTTCAAAAGAAGACCAATCGTAACAAAGCAATCCCTGTGGATCTTATCAACACTGATTAAGAAATCTTAACCCTTGAGCTAACCGTTGTTAACAATATATGTTGAAATGTTGCTAGGATGTTTCTGAAATATAAAAGGTATCTATCACAGGTTATAATGAGATGAATAATACTAAATACAAAAAGCAACACACAACAATAACTGCAGCTGCTTCTAACAGTTATACGTATATGTGATTGAATGAACATATAAAGCATATTTGAATGAGAGATGTTTATTAAAAACTGGCGTGTGGTGTTGTTTGAAGCTATGTGGTGGTGGATAAAATGTAAGTATGAGAATATAAAAGAAAGTTGTATTTTTGAGGATTAATTTTATTATTGAACAACAACCATGTTCTCAATAAACCCAAAAAACTCATTAATATCAAAGCTGAATAGTTTTGGAAGTAGTTTTTAGTTTGTTTTTAGTTATAGCTATATTAGGGGGATATCTGTGTGTGCAGGTGACTATTACTGTGCATAATTATTAGGCAACTTAACAAAAAACAAATATATACCCATTTCAATTATTTATTTTTACCAGTGAAACCAATATAACATCTCAACATTCACAAATATACATTTCTGACATTCAAAAACAAAACAAAAACAAATCAGTGACCAATATAGCCACCTTTCTTTGCAAGGACACTCAAAAGCCTGCCATCCATGGATTCTGTCAGTGTTTTGATCTGTTCACCATCAACATTGCGTGCAGCAGCAACCACAGCCTCCCAGACACTGTTCAGAGAGGTGTACTGTTTTCCCTCCTTGTAAATCTCACATTTGATGATGGACCACAGGTTCTCAATGGGGTTCAGATCAGGTGAACAAGGAGGCCATGTCATTAGATTTTCTTCTTTTATACCCTTTCTTGCCAGCCACGCTGTGGAGTACTTGGACGCGTGTGATGGAGCATTGTCCTGCATGAAAATCATGTTTTTCTTGAAGGATGCAGACTTCTTCCTGTACCACTGCTTGAAGAAGGTGTCTTCCAGAAACTGGCAGTAGGACTGGGAGTTGAGCTTGACTCCATCCTCAACCCGAAAAGGCCCCACAAGCTCATCTTTGATGATACCAGCCCAAACCAGTACTCCACCTCCACCTTGCTGGCGTCTGAGTCGGACTGGAGCTCTCTGCCCTTTACCAATCCAGCCACGGGCCCATCCATCTGGCCCATCAAGACTCACTCTCATTTCATCAGTCCATAAAACCTTAGAAAAATCAGTCTTGAGATATTTCTTGGCCCAGTCTTGACGTTTCAGCTTGTGTGTCTTGTTCAATGGTGGTCGTCTTTCAGCCTTTCTTACCTTGGCCATGTCTCTGAGTATTGCACACCTTGTGCTTTTGGGCACTCCAGTGATGTTGCAGCTCTGAAATATGGCCAAACTGGTGGCAAGTGGCATCTTGGCAGATGCACGCTTGACTTTTCTCAGTTCATGGGCAGTTATTTTGCGCCTTGGTTTTTCCACACGCTTCTTGTGACCCTGTTGACTATTTTGAATGAAACGCTTGATTGTTCGATGATCACGCTTCAGAAGCTTTGCAATTTTAAGAGTGCTGCATCCCTATGCAAGATATCTCACTATTTTTGACTTTTCTGAGCCTGTCAAGTCCTTCTTTTGACCCATTTTGCCAAAGGAAAGGAAGTTGCTTAATAATTATGCACACCTGATATAGGGTGTTGATGTCATTAGACCACACCCCTTCTCATTACAGAGATGCACATCACCTAATATGCTTAATTGGTAGTAGGCTTTCGAGCCTATACAGCTTGGAGTAAGACAACATGCATAAAGAGGATGATGTGGTTAAAATACTCATTTGCCTAATAATTCTGCACTCCCTGTATTATATGGCTTTTACTAAGCCGTCATGTGTTACTAGATTGCTTGCAATTTTCATATATTGAAATCAGAATACTATGTCTGATTAATCGGGAAGATTTAATAAAATTGGTGAAAATATATATGTTCCTAAAAAGGACTGGAATGAGATACATTAAATCTGACCCTACAGATTTAGCAAAAAATGGAATAAATATAATTGAATTTTAATTTTATTTTTATATATTTACTTTAACATTAATTAGTTTCTATGTGGATTTTATATAGAACCTCAAAATTATGATATGAGTGTTCGATGTTGATACATTTTACTTTTAAAAACCTATAAATCCATAGGCTATTGATTAGGAATATATTATGATTCCAAATGTTCTATGTAATTTGGAATCACAATATATCATGTGAATTAGAATATGGTGATCCAACGTGTGAACATTGGTTGTAATAGTTTCTAATTTGAGCCCACAAACTAACTGGGCATATGACAAATATGTATGAGCTTTTAAGTGAAATAGATATGTTTACTGGTCCATCTACCACACCGTGTGGATTATTAATCACATACTGTTAATCTTTCGTTGTCCTATTAAATATATTTGTCATTCTGTGTATTGAAAACAGATGCCACACTAACATAATTTCATAAATATTGTAATAAGCTAAGGTAAGTCTTAAATTGGGAAGCTAATGGGATTACCAGAAAAAATGAAAAATGTGATAATGTTAATTTTTGTAATATCCTGATATGTAATCAGAAATAAACCGAATTGATGTATCACTGGTCGTTTTAATCGTTATGGTTATCATATTAATTTGTGACATATCCATACATCTAATCTAACTCTGGATCTAAATATTAGTGTTGGTGTTTGGACCACCCATTGCAAGTGTCATATTAATCGGTATCATTATTGTTATGTCTAAATATTAATTAAATGCTGCTAAATCCAGGTTGGCATTTAAGCCTTCAGGAAATAATGTTTTTAACTTAAAAATCCAGAAGGTTTCTCGTTGTCTGGGTTTGGTAGTTCTATTATAGTCTGCTGACCTTGGAATAAAATCTATGGGAATAAATTTGAAGATATGAGGGTTGCCTTGATGTTTAGTTAGACAATGGGTATGAACACTGTGTTTGATTTTCGTTTTCTTGCAATTTTTGCAGTTACGAAAGTGTTCTCCCCACCTTGTTTTTACCTTCCTGGAGGTGCAGCCTATATATTGAAGCCCGCAAATGCACTCTAACAGATAAACAACGAACAAGGTGTTGCAATTGTAAAATCCCTGAATGGGATTTATATCTCCGGTGGTATGGGACTTGAAGGTGTTAGTGCCATGTTTGATGTATTGGCAAGATTTACAACCAGTTTTTCCGCATTTATATACTCCCTGTAGCCCAAAGATGCCCCTCAAGGATTTTGTAATGATCTTAGATTGTTGTTGGGTGTGTTTGACAATTTTACTAGGTGCTAATCTGCTTCTCAGGGTTGGAGCTCTCCTATAAACTATCTTTGGTTTATCCTGTACTATATTTCTCAAAATAGGATCCCTTTGGATGACATGCCAGTGTTTATGTATAATTTGATTAATTTTTTGAAAATTATTATTATATTGAGTAATGAACATGATATTTCCCTGGTCTGTTGGTGTGTTAGATAGTTGTTTCATTTTATTGTTATTAGATAGCATATCATTCCTGTCCAATCTTTTTGTTCTCATGAGTGCATTATCTAAAATGTGAACCGGATAGTTTCTCTCTACAAATCTATTATATATAATCTGACTTTGTTCAAGAAAAGTGTTATAATCTGAACAGTTCATCCTAATACGTCTGAACTGACTGTACGGTACATTATTAATCCAGCTTCTATGGTGATTGCTATGGTATTCTAAATAGCTGTTGCTATCCACATCTTTAAAAAAAGTTTTGGACATAATGGTCTGGTTGGGCCCCCAACTGAGTGCCAGATCCAAATAATCTATTGATTCAGATTGTATATTGGCTGTAAATGTAATTCCCATATTATTGTTGTTAAGTCGTGTAATGAATAATTCTGCTGATTCTGCACAGCCATCCCAAACGAATATGAGGTTGTCTATGTAACGGCCATAGAATACCAGGTTCTCCCCAAGGTTCGCTTGGTAGATGTATATCTCCTCAAATAATCCCATAAAGAGATTAGCGAAATTTGGGGCAAACCTGGTACCCATGGCCGTCCCCCTGATCTGCAGATAGAAACGATCTAGGTATAAAAAATAATTGTGTTGCAAGATGTACTTTATGCATTCTAAGATATATGATTTTTGTTCTTTGGGTAAATAAAGATCCAGTTCTAGAAAATGAGAAATTGCTGTCAATCCCAGATCATGAGTGATGTTTGAATATAGGGAACTGACGTCACAGGTGATCCATAACTTCTTTTTGTTTGTAAGGGTAAGATTTTGTAATAATTGTAACAGGTGAGTGCTGTCCCTAATGTAAGATGGAAGAGTAGTTACATATTTCTGTAAAAATTGGTCGATGTAAAATGATAAATTATATGTTAGATTGCCTATCCCGGCTTTGATGGGACGTCCGGGAGGGTTATTTTTATCCTTATGGATTTTTGGGAGATGGTTGTAATGTGCAATACTTGGATTGTCTGTTCTAAGGAATTCTCGTTCTTCTTTGTTTAGTATACCCTGTAGTGCACCCTTGCCTATTAGTTTTTGATATGTTAATTTGTAAAGGGGGATGGGATCTCTGGGTAAAATTTGATAGTAATTAATGTCTCCTAAGATCCTCTCTGCTTCTTTTGTGTAATCTTTATAGTCCTGAATAATAATACCACCCCCCTTGTCAGCGTCACGGATCACAATGTTGGAATTATTCTGTAGACTGTACAGTGCTTTTTTATGTCTCTGAAAGGAATAGTTTGTCCTTTTAGCTGTTGCTTCTACTAATTTTTCGCAATCCTCTAAGACCATGTTTTGATATAATTCAATGTATTTATTGTTAATATTAGTCGGATTAAAATTAGATTTGTTTTTGACATTAGTGTGTATGTATCCTTCGAATAGATGATCAGTTATGTCTTCAATGTTGGAAATGACACATGGTGTGGAGTGATCAGAGGGCATGTTGTCAGTTAGTATTACCTGCGGGTTTGTGCTGTGTAATTGGTCTTTACATAATTTTTTATTTGCAAAATATTTTTGTAACGATAGCTTGCGTGTAAAATTGTTTACATCAACAAATAAATTAAAGATGTTTGGTGAGTTTGGAGGACAAAAAGACAGGCCTTTTTTCAATACTCTTTTTTTCTTCTATAGATAGTGTGTATGATGATAAATTGAATAGTCCCTGGTTTAATTTGGATAATTCCGCTTTCTTGGCGGTAAGGCCTCTGCCCCTCCTGCCTCGTTTTCTGGTATATGAGGTCTTTTTGCCAACCTTGTTGGCAGATTTTCTATTCTTGTATTGGGACCTATCCCTAAAAAAGGAGGCGGTGGGTTACTGCTAGTGCTGGGACTCTCCCCATCTCCTATCATTATGAGTGGACTAAATCTATTGTTATGTTCGTATTGTTCAAGATGTGTTGTTGGAGTTTGAGGAGTGTCATTGTTGTTCCAGAACTGATTATTTATTGGGTCAATAGTTGGTCGTCTGTAATGATGTGGTATGTCTCTATGATCATTGTGATCTTGTCTCTTGTTGTAATCACCCTGAGGTCTGTGATGACTGTTGGGGTTCCAGGTGTTTCCCTGGTGTGATGGAACATGTGCACCTTTATGTTGATAGGCTTGGGCTGACTGGTAGGACATATTGTGGGAATCTTTAGTGTTGAAGTGCCTAGATTTTGGTTCTCTATTCATGTTAGACATTTCATCTTTGTTTGAGAGATGATAAAAGTTGGATGATTGGTATGAATGGGGTTGATATGGCCCTTTTGAGGCAGGATAATAGTTATGCTGGGCTCTATTGCTAGAGGAATACCAATCCTGTCTGTATTGGCCTTCCTTGTGTGCTCTAGGTTTCGGAATCAGACTGGGGAATCCTATTACTAGATGTATTGTAATGGGTATAATGATGAGAACTAGGTCGATTTTGAAAGGATTGTGGTTGTTTGTAATAATTATTGTTAATCCTATTGTGGTAGTCCCTTCTTATTTCTTGTTGATTAGGGTGTGTGGAACTTTTCGAAAGTGTATTATCCTTACGGTTAAAGGTGTATACACAGTTATTAATGTAATCTTCATGGTCCCTTTGTAATTTTTTATTTTTATTCTGGACGATATTTTCCTGAAATCTATCAGTACGTTCATTAATTTCTTTTAAAATTTTACTGTAATCAGGGTTTTGCTGATAAACCCTGAAATCTGTTTGTATTTTCTCTATGTTCGTACTGCTCTGACTATATAGTTGGCGTCTGTGTTCAATTAAAACCTTCATTAAGTTAAAAGAACATTCATTAAGTGCATCATACCACTTTTGTAAAAGTGCAGGGTCATCTTTAAATGAACAATGTTTGAGGATCCTCAATCCTCTAGGAACATATTTAACCTCTGTATATTTTTCCAGAGCTGTAAGGTCCCACCAATGTCTATGTTCTTTGTTTAATTCCTCTTCTAATAAATAGAAGAGGTCCCTCATAGGTTTGATTTCATTGCTTTCTGATATGTCCATGATACTATTATCTTTAGAAAGATTAAAACTGAGTCTTTTAGAACTGCGTTCTTCTTTAGATTAAACATACAAACTCATGCACACTGTGTAGTAAACCACGGACAGATATATTTCAATACCATTAGCTAATTTATGATCTGTATTTGAGTATAACACTGTCAATCTCTAACAGTGTAGATATAGCCGGTATATTGTCAGGACTAGAAACCACTGCACAGGATACTCCACTTTGGTTATTCACAAGTATTATGCAAGTGCATCAGGTAAAAAAATGACAAAGTTTGTCACATTTCCCGTTATAGGTGTATAATCACACTTCCTATTTCAGGTATAAGATCTTGTATCACTCTTAGTATACAGAAGTGGTGATCATTTTCGAAGTCAACCTTCTCAAAAAATAAACAATGGACAAGCTTGGTTACTCACTGTTATCCGGCCTCACTCATGCAAGATGGCGGAGTTAATGTTATAAACCGTTTCACCGGACAGCGTTACCTGTGGAAAGCCTGTGACTTGTATTTCCTTCACAGCAACCTCCAAATGCTGCAATTCTTTACCAATATCCACCATATGTAGAAATAAAAGTCTTGTGAGAGACAGAGCATTAAATCATTGCAGTAGATTTATTAAAATAAACAAACAGGTGAACACCACTCCACACACACCTCACAGCCACATCCTTGGGATGTGGCTGTGAGGTGTGTGTGGAGTGGTGTTTACCTGTTTGTTTATTTGAATAAATCTACTGCAATGATTTAATGCTCTGTCTCTCACAAGACTTTTATTTCTACATATGGTGGATATTTCTTCTTTAGATTGCATTGTGTGTTTGTATGGACTGTGTATAAATAATACTGAATTCCACCAGAATTCTGATATCAAAAATGAGATGTATACAACGTGTGGTGTTAAAAAAGGTAATGTGTAAATGGCCGGTGAGTGTTTCTGAATATAAATATTGAAAATGGTGTAAAGAAATATATAATGGACTGTGTGCTAAATAGCCGTGTGTTGTGATATTAATACCTTATAAGTGGGGTGTATAATGTATATGAAAAATGTTGTGCAACTGTCCCCTATAAAAAAACATCAGTGTGTAAAAAAATAAGTGATGGCTGAAAAAAGCTGATATTAATAGTAAAAAGCAACCACAGCTCCTAATCATTGTGGCGTGTAAGTGTGGTTGTGGAAATGTGCAAAGGACTTGTGTGAATTATCAGTGTTGAAACAAATCTGAAATAACAGTGATCATAAAGAAGTGCTGGTCAAAACAAGAAAAGATAACATAAATCTTCGTACATTAAACATAAATGACAATGCTCGTATAAAAACCAAAAAATGATCTAGAAGATTGGTATAAACGTAATATCAATCAATGTTTCAAATTAAACCAGTGTAAGTAAAATACAAGTGAATACTGTTTGGAAGAAAAAATGTTGGTTAAAAATGTTGGTTGAAAAATCTTGCAAAATATAAACGAAAATTGATAAACCCAAACTGGTAAAAATCAGATAAAGTCAAATAATGATCAATCAAAACAATGCAAAGCTGCAAGTCCCCGATAAACACCAGTAAGAACTTGAAGTCAAACAAGGAACCCCAAAGGGAACCCAGAGCGGGGTGCGCTTAGTGAACCAAACAATCAAATTAGTGCACAAACCATATGGTTCCCGTGGGATCGGGCAGTGAGTTCAAAACAATTGGAATAAAAGGTGCAGGCGGCAAAGCTCCTCTGGTCCTCGGAGTGAAGGTTTCTGTAAATTATAAGTGAAAAAGAGGGCGCCACATAGCGTGATACTGTTGTTGTAAAATCAGAAGGCAGAATATTCAAAAAGGCTTACCAAATGGCTCTGCACCGTTCTATGACCGGTGCTATCAGGCAGACTAACACTCTCAGTGGTTAGCACACTGGGTGGCCTCAGCTGAACTGCAGACAGGTGGATCTCAGTGTTGCTTGATTGCAGTAACCAAACGTCTGTATAGACCAAGTATTGCAGACTGCAGTGGATTTTGAAATCAAACACCTTTTCAGGTTAGATCAATAAAAATGTAAGACAACTTCCGTATGATAGAATTAAAATCGTTAATCCATATAAGAATTGCTACGCGTTTCTAGACCAATATCTGGTCTTTTCCTCAGGCATAAAAACAATGGATACAATTTAAACAAATTAAAACCTTAAATACAGGTGAGTTTAAAACAGGAAGTTGTCATAGTTTCAAAAGAAGACCAATCGTAACAAAGCAATCCCTGTGGATCTTATCAACACTGATTAAGAAATCTTAACCCTTGAGCTAACCGTTGTTAACAATATATGTTGAAATGTTGCTAGGATGTTTCTGAAATATAAAAGGTATCTATCACAGGTTATAATGAGATGAATAATACTAAATACAAAAAGCAACACACAACAATAACTGCAGCTGCTTCTAACAGATGAGTCATTAAAAAAAATACAAGAACAAAACTCAAGCTGACATACTTGTTGGCTAAGACTAATCAATCAACTGATAAGGAAATTGCGCAGCGCATCCATGACTTACAGTTTCATTTAATTCAGAAGATATTTGACACACAAAAGTATTGCACTTACAGAATAACGATGTAAGACTTGCACATAAAAACAAGGTACGCTTTCTCTGAGCACTCCCCTCTGGATGCTGACCTCGGGCACCGGATCTTATTTGGGTATGCTCAAAGGGCTGAAGTGTCCTTAGCATTTTCTATATTTTCAGCGCATTTCTGTTAGATTTCTGTTAGATCCCAGTAGTAACAGAATGTTCCCTATGCCCGCTTGGACATTTTAAATACTCCCACCTCTCGTGGCGTTATTCTATATGTCACCATATCATATTATTTCATGTATACATTGTATTGGCGGTTTACTAATATTTTCAGAGTTCATTTAAAAAAACAATTTCATGTTAACCGCATTGTCTATCTAAGACATAAATCATTAGTTTCTATGTCAATGTTTTAAAAATATCAAATACACAACAAAAATATAAAATATACACAGCAATATTAAAAAAATATTAAATACATCCTAAAATGAACATATATTGTTCTCATGTCTTTATAAAATTCACTGATAAATTAATGCACATATATTATCCTGATTCTAGAGCTTCACCTATTGAATTGTATTAACTCAATTCATGAATGCCTGTAGATCTAGGTCTAAATTTAACCCTTTGGTTCTTAGGCATTCTAATCGATGGATCCACTTTGTCTCACATTTTCTTAGCATCAATAATCTCCTTTTTTCACATTGGCCTGGTTTAACCTGTTCCAAAACTCTAATTGAGAAACCTGAGGCAGGGCCAGCCTTTGGGTGTGGCGGTCATGGCGGCCGCCTTGGTCTCTGCACTTAGGGGGGCCCCGCGGGTTCAAACAAACTTTTATTTTTTTTAATAAAAAAAATTTGACAGGAGGAGGAGTGACAGTAGTACATGGCCCTGGGCTCAGAGTCAGCTGCACCTGTCAGTGGACACGCTTCTCTGGAATTGGATCACTTTGCCGGCGGGCGGCAGAAGCAGAAGAGAATGTCAGTCAGGTGTATGACTGAGCTACCCGGGTGAGTTATAGGCTGACTCAGTACTGCAACTTCTCCTCACTGCTGGGTAATGGCTTCTTGTGTTACTGCACCTGAACTTTGCTGCATTTACTGCTCATGAGCTGCCGGTGTGATGGGGCAGCATTTTATTGCTGGGGGCAATTGAAGGGGGCTGGGGCATCATTTTATTGCTATGGGCAATTGAAGGGGTCTGGGGCATCATTTTATTGCAGCAGGGGGATTCATTTTATTGCTTGGGGGCTGGGGACATGATCATATTTTGTTGGGGGCATCATTTTATTGCAGGGGGCATTATTTTATTGCAGGGTAGATGGGGCATAATTTTTTGCAGGGGGCATCATTTTATTACAGGGGGACTGGGCATCATTTTATTGCTGCAGGGGGCTTAATTTTATTGCTGGATGCATAATTTATTGCAGTGGGGCTGGGGGCATAACTTATTGCAGGGGGCTTGGGGCATCATCTTTTTGTTGGGGGCATCATTTTATTGCAGGGGAGCTGGGGGCATCATTTTATTGCTGGGGGCATCATTTATTGCAGGGGGGCTTGGGGCATCATCTTTTTGTTGGGGGCATCCTTGTATTGCAGGGGAGCTGGGGGCATCATTTTATTACAGTGGGGCTGGGGGCATTATTTATTGCAGTGGCAATGGGGCATCACTGTATTGCTGGGGGCATCATTTATTGCAGGTGGGTTTGGGACATCATCTTTTTGTTGGGGCATCATTTTATTGCAGGCGAGCTGGGGCATCATTTTATTGCAGGGGCTGGGGGCATCATTTTTTGCTGGGGGCATCATTATTTTGCTGGGGCATCATTTATTGCAGTGGGGCTGGGGCATCATTTATTGCAGTAGGGCTGGGGTCTTCATTTTATTGCTGGGGGCATCATTTATTGCAGGGGGTCTTGGGGCATCATATTTTTGTTGGGGGCTAGGAGCATAATTTTATTATTCATTATTTTGCTGGGGCATCATTTATTGCAGTGGGACTGGGGCATCATTTATTGCAGTAGGGAATGGGGCATCATTGTAGTGATGGGGGCATCATTTATTGCAGGTGGGTTTGGGGCATCATCTTTTTGTTGGGGGCATCATTTTATTGCAGGGGAGCTGGGGCATAATTTTATTGCAGGGGCTGGGGGCATAATTTTTTTACTGGGGGCATCATTTTTTGCCGGGGGGCATCATTTATTGCAGTGGGGCTGGGGTCTTCATTTTATTGCAGGTGGGTTTGGGGCATCATCTTTTTGTTGTGGGCATCATTTTATTGCAGGGGAGCTGGGGCATCATTTTATTGCAGGGGCTGGGGGCATCATTTTTTTCCTGGGGGCATCATTTTTTGCTGGGGGCATCATTTATTGCAGTGGGGCTGGGGTCTTCATTTTATTGCTGGGGGCATCATTTATTGCAGGGGTCTGGGGGCATCATATTTTTGTTGGGGGCATCATTTTATTGCAGGGGAGCTGGGACATAATTGTATTGCTGGGGGCATAATTTTATTGCAGGGGGCATAATTTTATTACAGGGGGACTGGGCATCATTTTATTGCAAGGGGGCTTCATTTTATTGCTGGGGGCTTCATTTTATTGCTGGGGACATCATTTATTGCAGTGGAGCTGGGGGCATCATTTATTACAGTGGAGCTGGGGTATCATTTTATTGCAGGGGGGCTTGGGGCAACATATTTTTGTTTCAGGCATAATTTTATTGCAGGGGCTGGGGGCATCATTTTATTGCAGGGGAGCTGGGGCATCATTTTTTTGCAGGGGGCATCATTTTATTACAGGGGACTGGGCTTCATTTTATTGCAAGGGGCTTCATTTTATTGCTGGTGGCATCATTTATTGCAATGGGGATGGGGCATCATTTTATTGCAGTGGGGATGGGGAATTATTTTATTGCAGTGGGAATGGGGCATCATTTTATTGTAGGGGGACTGGGCATCATTTTATTGCAGGGGGGCTGGGTCATCATTTTTGTGCAGGGGGGCATCATTTTTGTGCAGGGGGCATCATTTTTTTGCAGGGGCACTGGACTTCATTTTATTGCAGGGGGCTGGGGGCAATTGAAGGTGTCTGGGGCATCATTTTATTGCAGGGGGATTCATTTTATTGCTTGGGGGCTGGGGACATCATTTTATTGCTGGGGCATCATATTTTTGTTGGGTGCATCATTGTATTGCTGGGGGCATCATTTATTGCAGTGCGGCTGGGGGCATCATTGTATTGCTGGGGGCATCATTGATTGCAGTGCGGCAGGGGGCAGACTGTGGGGCTGGGGCATCATTTTATTGCAGTGGGGCTGAGGCATCATTTTATTGCAGGGGGGCTGGGGGCTTTATTTTATTGCTGGGTGCTTCATTTTATTGCTGGGGCCTGGGGGCATCATTTATTTTATTGTGTGTGGGCTGTGTGTGTGGTGTGTGGGCTGTGTGTGTAGTGTGTGGGCTGTGTGTTGTGTGTATACAACTGTGTATGTGTCTGAGTGTGTGGATGTATCTGTATATAAGTATCTCTGTGTGTATTGTATCTGTGTGTTTGTGTGGTACAGTGCATTGCCCTATTTCTTTTAAGCATTTTTTGTTCTGGGTAGAGGCCCCGGGCTGTCAATCTGCCTAGGGACCTAGCTACAGCTGAATTTAATATATTATTTCAACCAAAGCAACATATTCACCTTCAAAGATCATTATTCCTCTTAAAAAAGTGCCCAGCAGGGGGCGAGAAACGCGTTGAGGCTTTGAGCCCTGTGAGTCAGTGTGTGCGGACGGAGTTGAAACAGAATCAGCTGTTGTCGACTGCTGACATCACACACCAACCGGGTACATTGCTGTTTCTGAAGCGTGTGCTGACTGTATGAGGGCTCGGTGCTATATGGAAATTTGAAAAGATACCTTTATGTGAAATTTTATTCGCCAGATATTGTGAGTATTTGGCATACTTTGATGTTAATAAAGAGTGCTTATTATACACAGTATTACACTATTGGAGTGCCCTTTTTTCTTCACAGACTGCACTGTTCTCTGAGAGTGAAAATTTTGGTGTTTTAGCTGCAAGACAAGTAGCTTGTTTTGAGTAGCTGCATCTGAGTTTAAAAAGGAGCTTCCTGAGACCACTTCTATCAACAGTAAGACTGTTCATATATTTAGCGCATATATATATATATATATATATATATATATAGATAGATATATATAGATACTTTCTCTTCACCATCAAGATTGTTCACAGTTTTTTCACTAAGACTTTATCTGTTTTGTACTGTTACATATGTGAAGATTTTTAATTCTAATTGTTTGGCTGTGAATTCAACATATTATATTGGGGTAGCAAAGAATTATTGTGATATATGTGCTAATATTGCAATATTTATTGATTATTATCAGATATACCATATATACATTATTTAATCCCTTTTAATCAAGTTACTGAGTGAGTGTTGCGCTGGTTTTTTTGGTTGGTGTGTGCCTAGGGACTTGCATTTGCTAGGGCCGGCCCTGGCGTCTCTGTAATGTTCTTGTTATCATAAGAAAACACATAAAAATAAGTCCCAGTTCAACTCAACTGTTCCTAATTGTCAGCATAATTCTTTATTATATACATAAATAGCTGTTCCAATAGTACAAATGGTATATTGCAATATATACAATGTTATAGTGCTCCACATTAGTGGATTTATATGTTTATATATATATATATATATATATATATATATATATATATATATATATAATGTTGTGCATTACTTTAAATAATTTTTCTTCTATTTTTTATTTATTTTAAAAGCTGGGGGCGGAGATTGGGCACGGTTGGGGGGGCTTAGATTGTGTGGGGTTGGGGCGGAGATTGGGCGGGATTGGGGTGGGGTTAAAGGGGGCCCTATTTTGTCATACCTGAGGGATCCTTGACATGAATAAAGTTAAAATTTAATTTCATTTTTTATTTTTGCATACCCGAATAAGATCCAGGTCAGTGTCCAAAGGGGAGCGTTTAGAGAAAGCGGAACTTGTTTTTATGTGCAAGTCTTATATTGTTATTCTGTAAGTGCAATACTTTTGTGTGTCAAATATCTTCTGAATTAAACGAATCTGTGAGCTGCAGATGCGCTGTGTTTTTCTTTCTTCATTCAGTTACCTCTTTGAGACCGCACATTTGTGGATTCCCGTAAGCTAGCAGCTGCTCTGTACACAGGGGGACTTGTATGGTGGACACCACCACAATACTTTATCAATTAGCCATCTGAGGATTAAGAGCCTAACGGAACACAACTTATTGGGACTAAGATAAGTGCTTATACACTTTGACACTCAGACTGTTGATTGTTTGTTTTCCCATATTCACTGTATACGTGTATGCTTCAAGATAGTTTTTCCTATTATCTGATTGCGCTGTCTATTGTTTAGTAGTTTTTGATAATGAAATTGCTTCACATACACCAAGATTACAAGTTATACGCTAAACCCAGGGTGTAAATAACAAAAAAAATATCACTGCCATTACAAGTTACTGAAAAAACTTCTTTTGTTGTGCAATATGGTGCAATAAGCTCCATACTGCACAAAAGCCAAGGTCTGACTTGACGTGCTCGTACACGTTTTCCTCCATAGACATCAATGGAGAGAAAGTGTTAGAAAAAAACTAACGTCTTCTATCACGGTATGGGGATCACTGTAACGCAACCCCATTGATGTCTATGGGGACAAGAAGGTTACATAAAAACACCCTAACATAAAACCATAGTCTAAAAACCCCTAATCCGCCTCCCCCCCGGCATTGCCGACACTAAATAAACATATTAACCCCTAAACAGCCGCCCCCCCACATCGCTACTAATAAAATAAAGTTGTTAACCCCTAAACCGCAGGCCCCCCATCGCCAACACTAAACTAAACCTATTAACTCCTAAACTGCTGCCCCCACATCACAAAACACTAAATTAAACTATTAACCCCTAAACCTAACACCCCCCTAACTTTAAATTAAACTTACAATATAACTATCTTAAAATAAAAACTTACTGGTGGAAAAAAAAATAAGATTAAACTATAAATTAACCTAACAATACTATTTTAAAAAGATAAATAAAAATAGAAAAAAAACTAAATTACAATATTAAAAAATCCCAACTCTACAAAAATATTTAAAAAAAACCTAACATTACAAAAAAAAACTAAAATTACGAAAATTAAAAATAATCTAACATTACAAAAATATAAATCCCTAAGATTACGAAAAATACAAAAAATCTAAGATTACAAAAAATAATAAACAAAATTATAAAAAAATAATAAAAATTAAACCTAATCTAATAGCCATAAAAACAAAAAGGCCATCCCAAAATAAAAACACCCCTAATCTATCAATAAACTACGAATAGCCCTTAAAAGGGACTTTTGTAGGGTATTATTACCCTACAAGTTAAACAGCTCTTTACCTACAAAAATTACAAAGTCCCCCCTAAAAAAAGGGCAATCAGCTCTTTTGTGCCCATTAAAATAAAAAATGCCCTAATCAAAAAAAAAACCCACCCAAAAAAAAAAATAAAAAAAAATAAAACTAACCCCAGAATATCTATTCACCGTTCCCGAAGTCCACATGGAGCAAAATCTTCATCCAGGCGGCGAAGATCTTCTTCCAGGGTGGCACCATCTCCTATCTTCTTCCCGGAGGTGCGGAGAGGTCTTCAGCGAGACGCGGATCTGGAGTGCTGGTCCTCATCTGGAGCGCTGGTCCTCTTCAGCGGCCGCGGTCTTCAGCGACATGGATCATCCTCTTCATGCAATCGTCCACCACACTCTCAAGCTTCAATGCAAGGTACCCCTTTTATATTGGGGGTACCGTTGCATTCCTATTGGCTGAAATATTCAAATCAGCCAATAGGATGAGAGCTGCTTAAATCCTATTGGCTGTTCAAATCATCCTATTGGCTGATTTGAAAATGTCAGCCAATAGGAATCCAAGGTACCCCATATTTAAACGTATACCTTGCATTTAATCTTCAGTGTACGGTAGTGATTGTATGAAGAGGATGTCCGTGCCCCACAGCTCCGCGCCTCCAAAATTCTGCACCACCGGGATGAAGATAGAAGATGCCCCCGCGATGGAGGAAGACTTCTCGCCCCCTGGATGAAGATGGATTTCAGGACTTCAGGAACTGTGAGTAGATTTCTTGGTGTTAGTTTTAGGTTTTTTTTAATTTGTTTGGGTGTTTTTTTTTTATAGATTAGATAATGAAATCCATTATCTAATCTAAAAGTCTAAGAGGTCTTAAGGGCAGTAAAAGAGCTGAACGCCCTTTTAAGGGCAATGCCCATACAAATGCCCCTTTCGGGGCAATGGGTACCTTAGGATTTTTTTAGACTTAGGTTTTTATTTTGAGGTGTTGGTTGGGTGGGGGTTTATATTTTAGGGGGACTTTGTAATATTTTTAGGCAAAAGAACTGTTTAACTTAGGGCAATGCCTTACAAAATTCCCTTTTAAGGGCTATTGGTAGTTTATTGTTAGGTTATGCAGTGTTTTTATTTTGGGAGGCTTTTTTGTTTTATAGGGCTATTAGATTAGGTGTAATTTTTATTATTTTGGATAATTTAGTTTTTTTTTTTTAATCAGTGTTTTTTTATTTTTCATAATTTTTGCGTGTTTTTTGTAATGTTAATTTTTTTTTATTTGTTTCATAGTATTAGGTTTATTTAAATTTGTAATTTAGGTTTTTAATTTTTTTCATAGTTTAGTATTTTTTAATCATGTAATTTAGGATTTTTAATTGGTAGTTTATTTTATTTTATTAGAATAGTTATGTTAGGTTAATTTATAGTTTAATCTTCGTTTTTTTTTATTTCACATGTAAGGTTTAGGGGTTAATAGTTTAATTTAGTATTTTGCTATGTGGGGGCTGCCGGTTAGGGGTTAATAGGTATAGTTTATTAGTTACAATGTGGGTGGCTGGCTGTTTAGGGGTTAATAGGTTTAGTTTATTAGTTGCGATGTGGGGGGCTGGCGGTTTAGGGGTTAATAGGTTTATTATTAGTTGCAATGTGGGGGGCAGTGGTTTAGGGGTTAATAGGTTTATTTAGTGTCGGCGATGTAGGGGAGCAGCGGATTAGGATTAATAACTTTATTTAGTGTCAGCAATGTCGGGGGCGACGGACTAGGAGTGTTTAGACTAGAGGTTTATGTTAGGGTGTTAGGTTTAAATGTAACTTTCTTTTCCCCTTTGACATTAATGGGGTTGCGTTACGGCGAACACCATTCTACGATCGCAGGTGTTAGTTTTTTCTAACACTCTCTCCCCATTGATGTCTATGGGGGAAAGCGTGATTAACGCACCATACCGCACATCACAAGGAGGTTTTTAAGAAACTTGTAATGGCAGCGCTATCGAAAGTGCGATACCGCTCGTTTTTTTGCGTTCTTTATGCACCCGGTATAGTGCAAAACTTGTAATCTTGCTGTATTTATTTAAAAATCTTAGATTTACCGTTTTTTTTATTTCTGCCTTTCATAAGTGTTGACTTTTTATATCCACTGTAGATAGATGGATGGATATATAGATAGATAGATAAATAGATAGATGGATAGATAGATAGATTAGCTGATAGATAGATAAATAGATAGAAGGTAACATAGGGGATCACTAAATATGGTGCACATTCATTTTTGTCATTCATTCATATATGAACTATGAGCTTAAATAATTAAACCTGCTATCCCATAATAGGATTACCACCCTACATGCTGGATTTTCTGACCTGCTGAGCCTTGTGTACTTGCTGTACCATTGTCAGCTTACCTGAATCTTGGTGTTCTAGCTGCACTTATCTGGTATCCTGTTACACCCCTGCCAACTGTAAATACTGGGTTTCCTATGCCTATCTAGTATCCTGTACTTTCTGTACCAGTAGCATTTTACTTGAATCCTGCTGTAACAGCTGAACTTGCCTGATATCCCATACCAGCCATACCATCAGTTTGTGCTAGGTTTTACTCTGGACTGAGTTATTGCCTTTCAACCTTGTTCCTGGTTCCTGTGAAGCAAAGGCATATGTATGTGTTACCTGTGTATGCTTACCTTGTTCCAGAAACCAAGCATACTCACCTGATACCTTTGTATACTCACCATGTTCCAGAGATCAAGCATACTTGCATTGTACCTGCATATGTTCACCTTGCTCCAGACACCATGCATACTTATCTGACACCTGTGTATGCTCACCTGCTCACCTTGTTCCAGAGACCAAGCATACTTACCTTACACTTACTGTTTGCTCTCCTGGTTCATGAAAGCCATGCAGACTTACCATATACCTGTGTAGGCTCACCTTGTTCCAGAGGCCAAGCATTCTTACCTTGCACCTTCGTATGCTCACCTGGTTCCTTAAAGTCAAGCAGACCTACCTGATACCTGTGTATGCTCACCTTGTTCCTGAAGCTATACCTATCTGGTATCCTGTTAAAGTCTCACCAACAGTTCCCACTGGGTATCCAGTGCCTGCTGAGAAACCAGAGTTTGCCATACCAGTGACAGCCTTCCTCAAACGAGCTGTAACTGCTCTACCTATCTGGTACCCAGTGACAGTTTCACCACCTGTACCCGCTGGGTATCCTGTGCCTGCTGAGAAACCTGTGTCTACCATAACAGCGACAGCCTTCCTCAAACCAGCCATGCTTGCTGCACCTGTCTGGTATCCTGTGACAGCCTCTTCAACAGTACCCGCTGGGTATTCTGTGCCTGCTGAGAAACCTGTGTCTACTTTCCTCTCACTAGCTGTGCCTGCTGTACCTACCAGGTATTCTGTGACAACCTCACCCTTTACTGTTCAATTAAAGCACCAGTGTGTCAGGGTTTTACTCTGCTTTGTTTGCTATTTGCGGCTGGCTGCCATTTTACTTACCTCTCTCACTAAATCTGATGCAGAGTGTGTAACGCTGCTCACTCATCTGGGTACCCTCTTATGGCCAAACTGGTGAACATCATCAGTGTGAGACAGTTTGCAGTCCCAGGATTATGATGTCACACTTATTTTTTAAAGGACCTCTGTTCAGTATGCCCTTGCATTGTGTCAGACTTGTTTGTAAGTTCCTGTGTTCCAGGTCCTGTATATTACCTGGCTTGTCTGACTTCCCTTCTGGTTCCTGATCCCTGGTTTGTTCCTGACTTTGCTGTTTTGCAAGGGCCTGATCCCGGCTTGTCTGACTACTCACTTTGGCTCCTGACTCGGCTCGTCTGACTACCAGCTCTGGCTTTGACTCCTGGTTTGTCATTTGGCTTGTAGACTTTCTATTATTTCTTGTTATTAATAAAGGTGTGATTAGTTTTTGCACTTCACGTCTCTGTCTGATTCCTGGTACCCTTTCACAGTGCCAATTATATTTTGTTACTGCAAAGTACTTAAAGTATTTTGAACCTTGTAGTGGACTTAAGTTTTCTGCATAGGGCCTATGTTCAAACTTGCTTTTTCTGTGATCTTCAATCAGAACTACCAACTGTTCTTTTGCTTAACAATCAGTAAAGCTTTCAAAAAGACTTTCATTTTTTTTTGTATCTGTTCTTGTATTCTGAGTTTAACGCACTCTAAACCCTCACAGTACCAGCCTCACCACCTTTGCTCCTGCTTGACCATTTGGTACCTAGTTCCTGGACTGATCTCATGGTACCCAACATTTAGCCTGTTCTTGGACTATGCTCTTGTTTATCCCTTGGTACCTTGTTGCTGGACTTTTCTCAGTTTTACTTTCTCTTGTTTTATTAAAACCTTTAATTGACTTTTTGTTTCCTGTGTATCTATTCCTGAATTTGAGTTCCACTTACCTAATCCCTCACAATTTTACATTGTATTCAGTGTCAGTATTTTAGCAGTAAATTAAGAAGCTACCAAGATATTCATAATTGTAGCATTTTTTGGATTTACTACACTTGGGGTTTTGAAACCTTATAGAATAGAATACCTTGATTTCATGCTAGTTCATTAAAATGTATCATGGTCTACTACAACTGTATGGAAAAACATATTATGAATAGCCAATCAGTACATAACATTATAAACTAACAATTAGGAAGCTTATTTTTATAAATATAATTACACGCTAGTGTATATATTTTAAACTATACTAAACAATGCACACTATGAGGCCCATTTATCAAGCTTCGTATGGAGCTAGTGGGCCCGTGTTTCTGGCGAGTCTTCAGACTCACCAGAAACAGCAGTTATGAAGTAGCGGTCTAAAGACCGCTGCTCCATAACCTGTCTGCCAGAGATTGCCACAAATACCCCCTACTAGCAACCGATTGGCTGCGAGTCTGCAGGGGGCGGCGTCGCACCAGCAGCTCACAAGAGCTGCTGGTGCAATGCTGAATACAAAGGGCGTATTGCTCTCTGCATTCAGCGATGTCTGTCGGACCTGATCCGCACTGTCGGATCAGGTCCGACAGACATTTTCATAAATAGGCCTCATTGTGTAGTGCTGAGTGCACCTCAATTATGGGTTGTTTGCTGCATTTCTTTTTTCAATAAACATGAAATATGTGCCTGGTTTTTCATATATATATATAAATATGTATATATGGTTATGTATTGTAGGAAGATGCACTCATGAATCGGAACTCTTTGATCTAGCTGAATATATGCAACAGAACAAAAGATCATGAAAAACTGTCCTGTAAGAACAGAAATAGTGGGAATAGGGTATTACAAGGAAGTTAAAAAAACTAAGATACTTTTTAAATTCTATCTTCTATTTTTCATGTATAGTGCTTGATTTCCAGCTGACATTTTTTCTTATCCTTATGTAAATAAAACTACTCCAAACCACTTCAGTGTTACTGTAGAAGAAATTGATATCCTTATTAGCAATTACTATCCTTATAACAGATGAACTAGAATGAACCTTCTTGGTATATTTCTGTTCACTTACAACCCAAAGACAACCCTCATTTTATTTTACATGTAAAATAATGCAAATATAGGGCCAGATTACAAGTGGGGCGCTGACAGTTACGCACAAGCGAAAATTGGTTTATAGCGTCTGTTTGCGCTCGTCGGATGTAGTGCTTGTATTACAAGCTTAAAGTAAACGTGATCGCTTGAGAGCAAGTTAAGGCTCGTCGGGATAGCGTGTCCTTAGAGCTCTGGTTAGCTGTTTCGCAGAACAGAAAAGTGTCAGAAAAAACATTGAAAACACATTTAAAAGTACAGTTACACTCACAATAACACTGTAATAAAACATATATATATATATATAAAAAAAACAAGAGTTGTTGAGTAATGTCCTTGTAAATACAAGGACAGTACTGAAAGGCGCTACTGCTGACAGTATGTGAAGGTGAAGCTGCTGGAAATATACTAAATATGTGTAGCTGGGAAGCCCTCACTTTCAGCTGCACAACAAGTAAAATAAAAACAAAAGTGGCAGTAATCTACACAGCGCCAAACCTACTCAGAGTTGAAATAATGTATCAGTTAAGTTTATACAGAAACATAAAAGTTAAAGTGACCACAAAAATTTGTGCCGGAGGGAATCAATTAATTTGTGTAATACAAGATACAAAAGTATTTGCAATCCCCATATATTAGAGTAATATGTGTTAAACACGAATAAACAGAAAAAGTCTGTGTGTGAAAAAAATGTCTTTAAAACATATATTGCATCTCATACAGTCGGTCCTCTCTATATCCGGTTGTCCCAGGATTGGTTTGTAATTCTACTTACATTAGATACCCCCAATCCAATGAGGTAAGGGGAAAGCTTGTAGCCCAAAAGATTTTCGACTGTATCGATAATCCACAGATTCAGTCTGCTTGGGTGGTCCAAGGGAGCATATATACCGGTTCTTTCTTAGTGGTCCGCGTTTCCAATCCCTCTCCAATCATCCATTTAGCTGTTATATAGAGGAGAGTAAGAGGCAAACATAGTGTAATATTGTTTAAACAGACAAATGTTTAATAAGATACACAATATTACTCAAAACCTCAATCTGTATGAGGTATCATAAAAGTATTTAAAAAGCTGAGTCTTTGAAAGTATGAGCAGCCGCTTACAACACCCTGTCATATATATATATATATGTACATACTGTACATATGTTAATATGTGTGTACATATGTATTTATATGTGTATTTATGTATTTACAGACATATATAAACATATAAATACATATGTATTCATATATAGATATATCTATAAGTACATTGAAGCCCATGCAAAAGGTTTAATTCTAGCGCAGTTAGCACACAAGCGGAAGCGTTAAATACCGTTCCACTTGTAATCTGTATCAAATATGTATACCCTTAACACACCAAGGAAAGTTAAAATATAGAAATATCTATAAAGTAATTAATTATTTACAACAATGAGATATTACAAACAGTTGAAGTAGGTCTTTGTACTATATATTCTAGACGAGGCGTAGGCAAATTACAGCCGGAGGGCCAAATCAGGGCCACAGCCTGTTTTTCTTTCATGTTGTGAACAAAGAATGTTTTGCACATTTTTTTTTTTTTAATGGTTGAAATAAAATCAAAAGATAAAGAATTTGTAATATAAAAATTATATAAAATGTATATTTCAGTGTCAACAAATTATTGTAGAACACAGCCAAACTTATTTGTTGATGCAGTTGTCTATGTTTTTGCACTACAATGGCAGAGATGCAACCGAGACATAGTGCTCTCATCACTTTGCACTGCTTCTTGAAACACTACAATATATGCTGACGATATCCCAAATTAAAGGAAAGCGACAGAAAGAAAAAGTTGAAATTTGAAACAGAATATCTCATCGCAGAAGAATAAAAAAAAATAAAAAAATAGGCTGTAATCAAAGTAAGTTTACAGTCATATATTTTGAACTTCATCAATGAAAATGTGTCAAAATTAGTTTTCTCTCTAATATAGAAGCACCTGTATAATATAATAGAGTTTGCCTCTTGGCCTGCAAAGCCTAAAATATTTACTATGGGGAACATCTTGCAGCAGAGGAGTTGCTGGATAGCAGCTTAAATTTAAAGTAGTAGTTTCAGCTGCTGCTACAATCCATTGGCAGCACACACACAAAAAAAAAAATTCATGGGATTAGCATTGTCTTGTATTGGCTGATACAAGTATCAATTTCGAATAGTGTAAAACTATAAATCGGATACCTTTCTGGTGTCTTTAGTAATAGTTTTAACCTTAGGAATGAATTAACTAATATTGCAAATGCAAAGAATACAGCATGGAGTGGGGTGGGGTTCTAGCAAACAATATATTTTATTTTCATATGATTAAACGGATATAAAACCATCATTTTTTTCTTTCATGATTCAGATTGAGCATGCAATTTTAAACAATTTTCTTATTTACTTCTATTATCAACTTTTCATCATTCTCTTGGTATCTTTTATTGAAAAGCAGGTATGTATGCTTAGGAGCCAGCCCATTTCTGGAGCACTATATAGCAGTTTTGCAAGAATGTTATCCATTTGCAAGAGTACTAGATGGTAGCATTTCCTTCCATGTATTGCTCCAGATGCCAACCTAAGTATCTCTTCAACACAGAATTATCATGGGAGCGAAGTGAATTTGATAATAGCAGTATATTGGAAACTTTTTCAAAATGGTGTGCTCTGTCTGAATCACAAAAGAAATCTTTATGTTTCATGTCCCTTTATGTTTGGAGGTTTGAATACTCAATCTTTTTTCTGGTTTGGTATATGCTGAATGCTATATTCTTACCAAAAATACGCTTAGATTACGAGTTTTGAGCGCTATAGGGAAATTAACTAACACAACAAAAGTGGCATTATTTAATCCCTTATAGTGCTGCCATTACTTTTAAGATCCATACCGCACCAAAAACAAGTGCTGTTTTGACGTGCTCGTGCATGCTTTCCCCATAGACATCAATGGGGAGAGCGGGTCAGAAAAAAGTCTAACACCTGCGATCGCGGAAAGAAAAGCTCCGTAACGCAGTGTCTATGGGGAAAAAGAAACTAACGTTTAAACCTAACACCCTAACATAAACCCAGAGTCTAAACACCCCTAATCTGCTGCCCCCAACATCACCAACGCCTTCCTACAGTTATTAACCCCTAATCTGCCGCTCCCGATATCACCGCCACCTAAATAAAGGTATTAACCCCTAATCTGCCACTCCTGATATCGCCACCACTATACTTAAGTTATTAACCCCTATTCTGACGCACCCCAACATCACCACAACTATATTAAAGTTATTAACCCCTATTCCACCGCTCCCAGACATCGCCACAACTAAATAAAGTTAATAACCCTTAAACCTCTGGCCTCCCACATCACTACCACTAAATAAACCTAATAACTCCTAAACCGTCAGCCCCCCACATTGCAACAACCTAAATTAAACTATTATCCCCTATACCTACCCCTAAACTTAACCCTACCCCTAAACCTAACCCTAACGTAACCATAAACCTTACACCCCCTAACTTTAACATAATTAAAATAGATCTAAATTAAATGTACAATTATTAACTAAATAATACCTATATAAAACTAAATACATACTTACCTGTGAAATAAAACCTAAGCTAGCTACAATATAACTAATAGTTATATTGTAGCTAGCTTAGGTTTTATTTTTATTTCACAGGTAAGTTTGTATTTAATTTAAATAAGTAGACTAGTAAGTAAATAGTTATTAACTATTTAATAACTACCTAGTTAAGATAAATACAAACTTACCTATGAAATAAAACCTAAGCTACCTTACACTAAAACCTACCATTACAAAAAATAAAAAACCTACCATTACAAAAAAAACGAAATTATCCAAAAAAATAAGAATAATTCCTATTCTAATACAGCTCTTTTGCTACAAAAACAAACAAACAAACACCCCCTAACAGTATACAACCCCCCACCCCCCCAAACTACCAAGGGCCCTTAAAAGGGCCTTTGGGGGACCCTTAAAAGGGCCTTTTGGGGGACCCTTAAAAGGGCCTTTTGTAGGGCATTGCCCTAAGTTACACATCTCTTTTGCTACAAAAATACAACAAACACCCCATAACAGTATACAAACCCCCACCCCCCAAACTACCAAGGGCCCTTAAAGGGACATTAAACCCAAATATTGTCTTTCATGATTCAGATAGAGCATACATATGTAAACAACTTTTCAATGTACTTTTATTGTCAATTTTGCTTCATTCTCTTAGAATCCTTTCTTGAAGAAGCAGCAATGCATTACTAGTAACTAGCTGAACACATTGGTAAGCCAATCACAAGAGGCATATATGTGCAGCCACCAATCAGTAGCTAGCTCACAACTTCTGAGCCTATCTAGATATGCTTTCAAACAAAGTATAAGGGAACAAAGCAAATTAGATAAAATAAGTACATTGGAAAGTTGTTTGTGTGTGCTCTGTCTAAATCATGAAAGAAAATGTTTGGGTTTCATGTCCCTTTAAAAGGGCCTTTTGTAGGGCATTGCCCTAAGTTAAACAGCTCTTTTGCTACAAAAACAAACAAACATCCCCTAACAGCATACAAACCCCCCCCCCCAAACTACAAAGGGCCCTTAAAAGGGCCTTTTTGGGGGGCCCTTAAAAGGACCTTTTGCAGGGCATTGCCCTAAGTTACACAGCTCTTTTGCTACAAAAAAAGAAACACCCCCTAAAAAATACATTACACAAAATAACAAACAAATTATTAAAAATAATAAAAATGATTCCTATTCTAATACCCATTAAAAAAAACACCCCAAAATAATTCATCATTCAATAGAATTAGAGCTGCTTAAATCCTATTGGCTGATTTGAACAGCCAATAGCATTTTAGCAGCTCTAATTCTATTGGCTAATTCAAATCTTTCAGACAATAGAATGCAAGGGACATCATCTTGAATTGCGTACCTTGCATTGAATATTCAGTGTACGGCAGCGACCGTATAAAGAGGATGCTCCATGCCGGATGTCTTCAGGGTGGACCCACTCAGAGCCGCTGGGATCAAGATAGAAGATGCCGCCTGGATGAAGATTGAAGAGGCCGTCTGGATGAAGACTTCTCGACGCTTGGATGAGGACTTCGCCACCGGGATGAGGATTGAAGAGGCCACTTGGATGAAGACTTCTCGCCTGGATGAAGATTGTTCAAGTGGATCTTCAGGGATTAGTGTTAGTTTTTTTTAAGTGTTTTTTGGATGGGTTTTATTTTTAGTTTAGGGTTTGGGCATTTAAAAGAGCTAAATGCCCTTTTAAGGGCAATGCCCATTCACATGTCATTTTCAGGGAAATGGGTAGCTTAGGTTTTTTTTAGAGTTAGTTTTTTTTTATTTTGGGGGTTGGTTGGGTGGTGGGTTTTACTGCTGGGGGTCTTTGTATTTTTTTTCAGGGAAAAGAGCTGATATCTTTGGGCCAATGCCCCACAAAAAGCTATTTTAGGGCTATTAGATAAGGTGTAATTCTTTTTTATTTTTGAATATTTTGTTTGTTATTTTCTGTATTTTTTTTGTAATTAGATACTTTGTAAGTTTGTATTTAATTGTATTTAATTGATAATTAGTTTAATATTAGTTAAATAGTTATATTAGTTTAATTGTTAGTTTAAACTTATTTTTTTTTAATTCGACAGGTAAGTTTTAATTTAATTTAAGATAGGGAAATTATAATGTTAATATAAAGTTAGGGGGGCATTAGGTTTAGGGGTGAATAGTTTAAATTAGTTTATTGTGATGTGGGGGGGCTTCTGGTTTAGGGGTTAATAGTTTAGTTTAGTATATTTTGTTGTGGGTGGTTTGCGGTTTAGGGGTTAATAGGTTTAGTATAGTGGCAGCGGTGTAGGGCTTAATAACTTTAGTATAGTGGGGGGTGATGTGGGCGGACGGCAGATAATTTAGATGGCAATACGGATCTTGTCGTTTTAGGCTGTAATGCTGTTTTTTTAGTGTCACTGCAAACTCGTAATGGCAGCGCTATGGGAATCCCATGAAAAACGTAATTTTTACTAGGCTAAAAGGCTTGCGGGTACAGCTATACCGACAAGACTCATAATGGCTGCGTTGCTGTTTTAACGCTGAAATGACCATATTTTTAGCTTTAAAAGACGAACGCCCAACTCGCAATCTATCTGATATTTAATCATATGAACAGTTCAGCGGGGCATAAAAAGTCTTAAATATGGAAATGCCAAAAAAAGTAAGAGCATTCTTAAACATACAGTATATTGAATTCTAATAGAACTGATAGGCATTTTCTTTCTCTCTACTATAAAACAGCTATTTCTTTGTACTTTTTCACTCTCTTTATAAAGCAACAATTATTATAAAGCACAAACAAAAAAATAAAAGCAAGGACATGCACCACATACCTAGCAATGAAAGAACCTCCATAATATTAACATATGAATAAAATATTGTTTGTTTTCAAGGGGAAATCACTTTACCTTGAGGAACAATGAGAACAAAGTGATTGAATATAAAGTTCAAGTCTTTAATAAGATGAGAGTACTTGGCCATAGGCCAGAATTTTATAAGCCTTTCTGATTATTTAAAATGGTCCACTACTTTTATCTAAATTTATAAATGATGAGAACAGCATTCTGAAAGGCACTCAGCTCTCTTACCCGCATCAGATTTTTTTGTTATTTCAGACTTCATTATGGACCAAGAGCTCTGTAGTCTAATATGCTATTCCAAAGTATTTTTGGCACATCATTAGTTATGAATCTATACAATATTTTTTTGTTATATCTTTTACTAGATTATGTTATAAAAAATGAACTTCTGGACCCCTATTACTCTCCTATTACTACAATGCCAGGACAGTGATGGAGGGTGGCATCCCTTTGTGTGACTGCATATGTGAATTGCTTAACCGTAAATCCACCTTGTGTCAAAGTTCCAATGAGGAGAGTAATAATTATAAAAAGCTGGGTGATGGTTAAATTTTGAGTGCAGTTGTTAGCTTGATCATTTTATGTCAAAGTCACCAGGTAACAAACAGTTTTTACTTATATATATATATATATATATATATATATATATATATATATATATATATATATATATATATATATATATATATAAAAAAGTAATTGGTTGTGATCAGTGGTGGTCCCAAGGATGCTGGGGAATTGCAAACCCATTAATCTCAAAGTTGACCGCAGTTTGTTTTTTCAAATCCTCTGGAGGACTTTTAAAATCATAACTTTTATTAATAAATTAACATATCACAGGGATGACTAGCTGGAGCAACATATGACAGATTTTTTTTATGCTTGCGCAGGACTGCTTAATTCCAATCTTTTATCAAAATCGATAACATAGGATAGCCATTTTTCAGTTAATAAAGTGATTACAAATTTGTCAAGTCCATCACAACTGACATTGATAAATTCCAAGACGGTCAAGCTTTTACTGGATCAGCTTTCAGATTGAACGTTAATGAACGCTGATCCACAAACAATAGAACTTATACATAAAAAATAATAAAAAAATGTGCCACAAACGATAAAATATAAAATGGTAGATTTGGGATCTTTTCACATTACATCATATCCCTCTTAAATAAACCCAAACACAAAAGTCAAAGTACCAAAACACAACAATATATAAAATGCAATGTACAGCCTCCATTTCAGATGCGGAGCTATCATGAGAGAGTGGAAGAGCAGAGAAAACAACAAAAAGAAAATCTGAAGGGTAGAGAAAGAAGCAGGAGAGTCAGAGGAGGAGTAGTGCAGGTAGAGATAGTTGGGGTCAAAGGGGAACACATTGTAGACAGGGTAGGGGGCAAGAACTCTACACACAAAAAAAAGTCCATGTAGGGATTCACCAATGCAGGAGGACGAGGAGTACAAATATTTTGACACAATACAATAAACACCTAAAATTATTGAAAGAGTCAGAGGTAGCAAATTACCACATGAAGAAAAAATTGCACTAATTAAGGCTATTTCAAAATATCATGATATCTTATTAGCCACATTAGAAAACAAAGTTAGTGCATTCAGAAAAAAACAAAACATAGACCAAAGCAGGCACAGAAGAACTATTAACTGTGTCCATGTTTAAAAATAACATTCAATGAATGGGAAGAGATGCAGTGAAAAGCTAAAACATCAGGCAAGGCAGAAATAGGAGTTAAATAGATACCAATGACCTGGTGAGTTAGAAAAAATATTAGAAATCCATTACAACATTTTACACAAACAATTAAAATAAAAATCCACCCATGGACACTAAACAATACAGAAACATAAAAGGAACATCATGTCAGCTGAATAGAATGCGCAATAATAAGTAGACAGCTCATCTTGCACTTAAAGATAAAGAAAAACTATGCACACAGGCTAACACACATTCTACATGTTACTATTGGGCCTACAGGTAGAATGGTAAAAAGTTCAAACAAACAAAAATGTTACACAAATACATGTACACACCAATAGGGTATATATCTTGCACAGACATATGTTAAAGTAGCAGCATATGTCAAATATATTGCAGTTTTATGTGTTTAAAAAAAAAAATCATACCAAGACTACTGTCACCCAATATTTATAACACATAGATAGGCTCAGCACTGAAGGAAATTCTCTTGATAAGTTCAAATCATCAGATGGGTGCATGTAGCTGGGGTTACTGCATACCCCCCTCATATGAAACTTCAATACAAACAGAAATTCCACAGCACCACAAATATATAAAAAAGACTATTCCTTTATTTAAAGAACAACATGCAACGTTTTAGACTCATAGGCCTTATTCATGCATATGTCTATGAGGCCGAAAAGTTGCATGTTGTGCTTTAAATAAAGGATATATCATATATTTGTGTAGCTGTGGCATTTCTGTTTGTATTGTCACCCAATATTTCAGTACCTACTGAGAAAAATTGCTGCTATGAGAAAGGTCTAAGAGAAAGTTCCATTCTAGCATCCCATACTTACATATCCTTCCCTCTCTTCCATGTCCTTTGTGGTTTTCAATTGATCTGGATTATTTTATTTTAATATTATTATTTAATATTATTTTAATATTATTATTTTAATTACAACTAAGGACACTAAACCCAATTTTTTTTCTTTCATGATTCAGGTAGAAAATGCAATTTTAAATAACATTCCAATTTACTTCTATTATTTAATTTGCTTCAGTTTTTAGATATCCTTTTGTCCTTTATTGAATAAATAGCAATGCACATGGGTGAGCCAATCACACAAGACATCTATGTGCAGCCACCAATCAGCAGCTACTGGGCCTATCTAGATATGTTTTTCAGCAAAGAATATCAAGAGAAAGAAGCAAATTAGATAATATAAGTAAATTAGAAAGTTGTTCAAAATTACATACTCTTCTAAATCATGAAAGAAAAAAATTGGGTTTCATGTACCTTTAAGGGTCTCCATTATTTCTAAAGACTGTAAAAGGTGTAAAAGAATCTCCATGCCAACATCTCATACTTAAACATCCTTTCTGCTCTTCCATGCCTTTCAGATTCCAAAACATCAGAGAGGGACAGGTCACCCATATCACAGTCTCAAAGATCTTGTGAGTACCTAAAACAAAGCCCAACCCATGATTCTAGGTATAAAAACCTAGAATCATGTTGCAGTCAACATGTCAATCTTGCCTGTTCTTTATTCACATGTATTTTAGATCACTATACTATAGAAAGGCACACCTCTCCCAAAACACATTTTAAAAGGTCTTGTGAGTACCTACAGAGAACAAAGCCAACCCCATAATTCTAGGTATGAAAACTATTCCTTATATACTTCTCAAAATGTCATTTGTACCTGTTCTTTATCCACATCCCTGTAGGTTTATATATAAATAATGCATTTAAGCACTACTGATGATATGTGAGAAGGGAGTATCAATATAGTTCCAAGGGAAAAAGTTATAGATCCCAACAAACTGGGGAGGAATTTGTAATTAAAGAAACAGTAAGATGCACCAACAAAGGAGTGATATACATGACATACAGGGATAGCATTGGAGAACACCTGTGCTGTATAAGAATAGGGGATTTAGATACCTATTTGTACAAACATTTTATAGAGGTTCATGGGAATAGGTTAAGTGATTTTAGATTTTAGGGCATCCGCAATCTGAAGCTTGATTGGAGGGTTGGAAATGTTGAAGCTGAATTAATGTATATGTTAAAGACATTGCAACAAAAAAAGTAATACATTTCAAATTAGATGTTGGTATATTTTTGAAAGATAAATGTTTAAATTAAATAAAGATTTTGTTTCCTTATACCAATAATATCCCTTTAGAACTAAAAGGAAAAATACCACATTTGAAGTAAATTTAAATGTTTTCTTATAGAAGCAATGACAAGGGGAGAACACATTATATAAGTGAAGTAAACCACAATAAATACATCTTGATAATGCCTAAAGGAGGGGTGAAACGCACAGAGGAAAGGTGGCTTGTGATTTAAACTTGAAGAAGAATCATTAATTTACAGAATGTTCGAAGTGTGAACTCTCAACTGCAGAAAGAGTGAGATCCGGGTGTATACCTGAAATTTTGATGGTGCTGGCAGTCACGTGACCGGAACGCAAGGAGCCACAGTGGAATTGTCGAGAGGAGCAGTGAGTAGCAGGCTGTGGGTGACTGTCTGCTTTATGAGCACACAGCAGAGCATTATAGAAGCTCGTCTGCAAGGTGGCACTTGCATCTCCCCAGGTACCGAAGCAATAACTTATGGATTTTAACTGACAAATATGTTCTTTAGTGATTGAATACAAAGTGGTAATTATTTGGCCAATATGAAATTAATAGACTTAAAGGGACACTCAAGTCAAAATTAAATTTTCATGATTCAGATAAAGCATGCAATTTTAAGCAACTTTCCAATTTACTTCCATTAACAAAAGGTGCACAGTCTTTTTATATTTACACATTTTGTGTCACCAGCTGCTACTGAGCATGTGCAAGAAATAATTTGTGATTGGCTGACAGCTGTCACATAATGCTGTGTGAGTGGAAATAGACATAACTGAAATTTCTCAGAATAAAAATCTACTATTAATTTGAAGTTTATAATAAATGCTATTGCATTGTCTTGTTATCGTGCATTTGTTGATTATGCAAATCTACTGTATTTACTGGTCCTTTAAAAATTGTTCCTTTTTTGTGGACTGAAAGTCTGACATTTATTTCATCAACTTTAGGATTTTTAGAATTTTTAATCTGTGGTTTGACTTTTATTTTCTGTTTCAGTATCTTATGTAAGGGACATCCCAAATTGAATTTATGTATTGAGTTATAAAGTGCATTATCTCTCTTTTTAATAAATTTGACTTTGGTGAATATAAATTTATAGACAGTGAAAAAATCCTTTTACTTTTTCAGGTGAAGGCAGCTACGAGAGGAATAATTCTACAAAAAATCTAAACAACTACAGGTATACCTCACTTTACAGCGCTTCACTTTACAGTGCTTCGCTAATACAGCGCTTTGTGGAGCTGAAGTTCAACCTCCAAGGATTTTGAAACAGTGCTGTAATCATCGTGCGATTGTGAGAAATGTGATTGGCACCATTTTGTTATGCGCAGTTCACTCTGTTTACAGCATAACAGTACAATCTGTGCCTCAGTGTTATGGTCTGGCAATTTTTTCTACAGTAATTGTCACTATTTTACAGGTACAGTATTTATTTAATATTGTGCTGTGCAAGTGTTAAAGGGACAGTTAACACCAGAATTTTAGTTGTTTAAAAAGAAAGATAATCCCTTTATTACCCATTCCCCAGTTTTGCATAACCAAAACTGTTATAGAAATACACTTTTTACCTCTGTGATTACCTTGTATCTATGCCTCTGCAAACTGAATCCTTATTTCAGTTCTCTTGACAGACCTGCATTTTAGCAAATCAATGCTCACCCCAGGGTAACTTTACGTGCATTAGCTCAATGTTATCTATATGAAACACATGAACTAGTGGTCAAAATGCATTTAGATTAGAGGCTGTCTTCAAGGTCTAGCATATGAACCTCCTAGGTTTAGCTTTCAACTAAGAATACCAAGAGAACAAAGCAAAATTGGTGATAAAAGTAAACTGGAAAGTTGTTTAACCCCTTAATGACAACTGACGTACCAGGTACGTCCTGCAAAAACTAGCAGTTAGTGACAATGGACGTACCTGGTACGTCAGTTGTTTAAGAGAGTGCTGGAAGCGATCGCAATTGCTTCCAGCAGTTCTCAGGGTATTGCAGTGATGCCTCGATATGGAGGCATCCTGCAATACCTTTTAACAAGCCTCCGATGCAGAGAGAGACACTCTGTGGCCCTCTCTGCACCGGTATCAATGGTGCAGTGTTCCGGGGGGAAGGGAAGCAAAGAGGCGGCAGCGTGCGGGCGCGCGCGTGCACGTGGGGCGCACGCGTGCACGTGGGGGCCGCGCGCGTGCACGTGGGGCGCGCGCGCGCATATTAGCCACTGACACCAATGAAAAAAAAAGAAGTTCAAAACATAAAAAAAAAAATATATTTATATAAAAGGATCTGGGGGGGGTTGGGGGTATTGAGGGGGGGGGGCTGCTACACTACAGAAAAGTTTATAAATATTTTTGGGGGCAAAATTTATAAATATTTTTGGGGGCAAATTGGGTACTGGCAGACAGCTGCCAGTACCCAAGATGGCGGCAATTAAGTAGCAGGGAGGGTTATAGAGCTGTTTGGTGGGGGATCAGGGAGGTTGGGGGCTAAGGCAGGGCTCCATTACAGCAGAATACATTTTTTTAAAAAATAAAATAAAAAAAACTCCTTTTATTTAGTACTGGCAGACTTTCTGCCAGTACTTAAGATGGCGGGGACAATTGTGGGGTGGGGGAGGGAAGAGAGCTGTTTGGGAGGGATCAGGGGGTGGGATGTGTCAGGTGGGAGGCTGATCTCTACACTAAAGCTAAAATTAACCCTGCCAGCGCCCTACAAGCTACCTAATTAACTCCTTCACTGCTGGGCATAATTCACGTGTTGTGCGCAGCAGCATTTAGCGGCCTTCTAATTAACAAAAAGCAACGCCAAAGCCATATATGTCTGCTATTTCTGAACAGAGGGGATCCCAGAGAAGCTTTTACAACCATTTGTGCCATAATTGCACAAACTTTTTGTAAATAATTTCAGTGAGAAACCTAAAATTGTGAAAAATTTAAAGGTTTTTTTTTATTTGCTCGCATTTGGCGGTGAAATGGTGGCATGAAATATACCAAAATTGGCCTAGATCAATACTTGGAGTTGTCTACTACACTAAACTAAAGCTAAAATTAACCCTACAAGCTCCCTACATGCTCCCTAATTAACCCCTTCACTGCTGGGCATAAAACACGTGTGGTGCACAGCGGCATTTAGCAGCCTTCTAATTACCAAAAAGCAACCCCAAAGCCATATAAGTCTGCTATTTCTGAACAAAGGCGATCCCAGAGAAGCATTTACAACCATTTGTGCCATAATTGCAGAAGCTGTTTGTAAATAATTTCAGTGGGAAACCTAAAGTTTGTGACAAAATGTGTGAAAAAGTGAACATTTTTTTTAATTTGATCGCATTTGGCGGTGAAACGGTGGCATGAAATATACCAAAATGGGCCTAGATCAATACTTTGGGATGTCTTCTAAAAAAAAATATATACATGTCAATGGATATTCAGGTATTCCTTACAGATATCAGTGTTCCAATGTAACTAGCGCTAATTTTGAAAAAAAAAGTGGTTTGGAAATAGCGAAGTGCTACTTGTATTTATGGCCCTATAACTTACAAAAAAAGCAAAGAACATGTAAACATTGGGTATTTCTAAACTCAGGACAAAATTTAGAAACTATTTAGCATGGGTGTTTTTTAGTGGTTGTAGATGAGTAACAGATTTTGGGGGTCAAAGTTAGAAAAAGTGTGTTTTTTCCATTTTTTCCTCATATTTTATAAAAAAATTTATAGTAAATTATAAGATATAATGAAAATAATGGTATCTTTAGAAAGTCCATTTAATGGCGAGAAAAACGGTATATAATATGTGTGGGTACAGTAAATGAGTAAGAGGAAAATTACAGCTGAACACAAACACCACAGAAATGTAAAAATAGCCTTTGTCATTAAGGGTAAGAAAATTGAAAAATGGTCCGGTCATTAAGGGGTTAAAATTACATTTCCTATTTAAATCATGAAAGTTTTTTTTGGACTTGGCTGTCCCTTTAAACTAAACGTAGTACTATTGCACCCCTAATATATGTTAGTTCAAACATGTTTTCAAGTTTTAAAATACACTGGCAAGTGAAAAGAAAGCTAAAACAACATTGTTTCACTTTAAGGCGTTTTTTACTTTTCCGCAGGGCTCTGGTCCCTAACCCGCTGTATGAGTGGGGAATACCTGTATACCTGACAACCAAATCTTTTACATCTCCTTAAAAATTACAGCACCTTCAAAAACACAGAATGTTAAAAATGACATAATCATGCTATAAGTTTAAAATACATTTTTCCTACAATGAAATATGTATCCACATTATAAAGGAGCCAAGTTTTGGAACGGCAATCATATTATTAACTAAATTATAACAGAAATTTAAATTATTACTAAAGCTATTCAGAGCTCAAATTGCTTTATGCTAAAATTAAACAAATCAAGGGTAATTAGTGCAAAAAATAGTAAAAGTCCATTTTAATGGCTTTATTGTTAGCTGAGTGGTCAATTAAATCAGTTTGGGGTTGTGCACATTAAGGGCCAGATTACAAGTGGTATTTTGATAGACTTGCATTTTAGCCAATCAGTGCTCACTCCTCGGTAATGTCACGTGCATTAGATCAATGTTATCTATATGAAACACATGAACTAACGCCCTCCAGTGGTGAAAAACTTTCAAAATGCATTTAGATTAGAGGCGGCCTTCAAGGTCTAAGAAATTAGCATATGAACCTCATAGATTTAGAATTCAACTAAGAATACCAAGAGAACAAAGGAAAATTGGTGATAAAAGTAAATTGGAAAGTTGTTTAAAATTACATGTTCTATTTGAATCATGAATGTTTTTTTGGACTTGAATGTCCCTTTAACTGCACAAGAAGTAAATTTTTTGTGCTTGTCGTGTTGCGCTCGTATTATGACTACAAAAGTATACTGTTTTCGCTTACATCCTAACCCAACAAGCACAAAAAGCCAAACTTAGAATATTGCATGTGCGTTCACATACAGAAGTCAATGGAGCAAAAAAAAGTGAAAAAAAGCACCCCACTCTCCCGCAACACCGATTGCATATTCTCATGTGCGCTAACCCGACATAAAAAATGAATATGTCACATTCCAATCTTCTATTTTCTTCATAAATAAATATTTCTACATATATCTGATGGTTTTTAATATACAGTTAGGTCCGTAAATATTTGGATACTGTACTCCCCCACAATGAATTTGAAATGAAACACCCAAGATGCAATTGAAGTGCAGACTTTCATCTTTAATTGTCAAGGTTTTTGACAAAAATATTGTATGAAACGTTTAGGAATTGCAACCATTTTCATACACTGGCCTCTATTTATGAAAGGTCTTGCGGACCTGATCCGACAGTGCGGATCAGGTCCGCAAGACCTCGCTGAATGCGGAGAGCAATATGCTCTCCGTATTCAGCATTGCACCAGCAGCTCACAAGAGCTGCTGGTGCAATGCCGCCCCCTGCAGACTCGCGGCCAATCGGCCGCCAGCAGGGAGGTGTCAATCAACCCGATCGTTCAGAGCAGTCGGACAGGGTTATGGAGCAGCAGTCTTTGTGACCGCTGCTTCATAACTGCTGTTTCTGGCGAGTCTGAAGAATCACCAGAAACACGGGGCATCAAGCTCCATTCGGAGCCTGATAGATAGGCCTCATCTTCTCCTTATTTCAGGGGCTCAAATGTAATTGGACAAATTAACACAATCATAAATAAAATGTTCTTTTTTTTAATACTTTGTCGAGAATCCTTTGACTGTTTGAAGTCTGAAATGCATGGACATCCCCAAACACTGGGTTTCCTCCTTTGTGGTGCTTTGCCAGGCCTTTACTGCAGCTGTCTTCAGTTGTTGTTTGTTCGTTGGTCTTTCTGCCTTAAGGGGACTCTAAACCCACATTTTTTCTTTCATGATTCAGATAGAGCATGCAATTTTAAGCAACTTTCTAATTTACTCCTACTATCATTTTTTCTTCGTTCTCTTGCTATCTTTATTTAAAAAGCAGGAATTTAAAGCTTATGAGCCAGCCCATTTTAGTTTCAGCACCCTGGGTAGTGCTTGCTTATTGATGGATACATTTAGCAAACCAATAAACAAGCATAACCCAGGTTCTGAACCAAAAATGGGTCAGTTCTTAAGCTTTACATTCCTGCTTTTAAATAAAGATAGCAAGAGAATGAAGAAAATTTGATAATTGAAGTAAATTAAAAAGTTGCTTAAAATTGCATGCTTTATCTGAATCATTAAAGAAAAAAATTGGGTTTAGTGTCCCTTTAAATTTTGTCTTCAGCAAGTGAAATGCATGCTCGATCGGGTTGAGATCAGGTGATTGACTCAGAAATTGCAGAATATTCCACTTATTTGCCTTAAAAACTCCTGGGCTACTTTCACAGTATGTTTTGGGTAATTTTCTATCTGTAAAGTAAAGCGCCTTTCAATAAACTTTGCTGAATTTGGCTAATCCAGCAGATAGCATGTCCCTATACTCTTCAGAAATCATCTGGCTGCATCTGTCTTCTGTCTCATCATCAATAAACACTAGTGACTCAGTGCCATTGGAAGCCATGCATGCCCATGCCATCACACTGCCTTTACCCTGTTTAGCAAATTATGTGGTTTGCTTCGGATCATGAGCCGTTTCTGTAATGCTCTTGGGATTTTTCCCCATCAGACCAAACTTGGCCAGTAGTCTTCTTATCTCGGCATCAAGTGGAAGGATAAGGAAATATCCCAGAAAGTAAGTGTAAGAAGTGAGGTAAGCAGTACTCACAGTAGACATGGTAGTCCTTAACGGAAATAAGATAAAGGGAGAGAATGGTCAGGGACAGGCAGAGTTCGGCAACAGAAAGGCAATCCAACAGAATAGCAGTTCAGGGGTAAACCAATAGAATGGTCAGGAACAGGCAAAGTTCAGAAACAAAAGGTAATCCAGCAGTTTAGCAGTTCAGGGGTAAACCAGGCAGAATAGTCAGACAGGCAGAGTTCAGCAATGATAAGGCAATCCAGCAATTCAAGGGTTAAACAAGCAGAGTAGTCAGACAGGTAAAGTTCAGCAATAATAAGGCAATACGGCAATTCAAGTAATAAAGCCCCTAGGAGCACACACAGTAACACCTATACTTGGGCAGTGAACGTAAGTTATGCAGGTACTTACATAGGTTCTGATTCGCGCCAAGGAAGAGTTCAAAGGATCCAGCTTGAGAGGGGAATAGACATGCGGCGATTACATCATTGCCGCACGCTCACAGCAACCGTCTCGCCCCTGGCAACAGTCAGAGTGGCGCAAGCAGCAGCGTGACAGTTCCAAGCCTTCTCCATACTTTTTTCATCCCATCATTATGGTACAGGTTGATCTTAGTTTTATAGATTTGAACTTCTATTGCTCATCTGATCAATTTGCAGAAGTAGGCAGCCATATTCCCTCTAGAGATTATATGATTCATCTCCTTTGATAAATTCCATTTTGGGACTTATTTATCACAGTAACACATTGTTGTTTTGTATCTGTATTTGTGTGTTTTTAAACATAAACTATCATTTCTTATATTTTATTAGATACACAGTTTGTTCACTGATTGATATAGAAAGTTTGGCACAACCAGCATTGTATTTTTTTATTTTGATCTTACTTCCATCTGTCCAAAGGATGCTGTTCCAGAACTAGGATGGCTTTTTTAGATTTTTTTGGCAAAATCTTATCTGGCCTTTCTATTCTTGAGGCTTGTGAATGGATTGCACCTTGTGGTAAACCCTCTGTATTTGCTCTTGTGAAGTCTTCTCTTTATGGTAGACTTGGATAAGGATATGCCTACCTCCTGGAGAGTGTTCTTTACTTGGCTGGATGTTGTGAAGTGGTTTTTCTAAACCATGAAAAGGATCCTATGATCATCCACCACTGTTGTCTTCTGGGGATGTCCAGTCCTTGTTGTGTTGCAGAGCTCACAGTGCGTTCTTTTTTTTCTTAGAATTTACCAAATTGTTGATTTGGCCTCTCCTAATATTCCTGCTATCTCTCTGATGGATTTTTTTTTTTTTTTGCAGCCTAAGGATGGCCTTTTTCATTTACATTGAGAGCTCCTTTGAATGCATGTTGTGGGTTCACAGCAACAGCTTCCAAATGTGAATGCCACACCTGGAATCAACTCCAGACCTGTTACCTGCTTAATTGATGATGAAATAATGAAGGAATAGCCCACACCTGTTAATGAAACAGTCCAATTACTTTTGGTCACTTTAAAAAGGGGGGGGGGGCTTCATGTAAAAGAGCGGTAATACCTAATCCCTTCATCCAATTTGGATGTGAATACCCTCAAATTAAAGCTGAGAGGCTGCACTTTAAGCCCATACTCATTATTTAACTGTAACTTGAATTTATTTTGGTAAACAGCCGAAATAACAAAACTTGTGACAATTAAAGACCTAACTGCATAGCTATACCTATATATCTATATAAAGAAGATTGTGTAGTCACAGCAGAGAGTGCGGGACCTGTTTATTTATTTATTTTATTTATTTGTTTATCTCTTCTACCCAGAGCACCCCGGAAGTTGGATGATTTATTGTGTGTGCAGAGCCCCTGCTTGAAAGTATTATATATATATATATATATATATATATATATATACACATCTATTTATAAGTACATAGAACATATTCTGCTATGTGCAGAACATTGCAATGTGAAATATTTACAGTAAATACACAGTATAACACTATTAAATAGGAACATTGCAAAAATATTATTTTACATGTTTTTATCTACTTAAAGGGACAGTCTAATCAAAACTAAACTTTTATGATTCAGATAGGGCATGACATTTTAAACAACTTTCCAAATTACTTTTTTTTTAATTATTATTATTATTATTATTATTATTAGTTATTTGTAGAGTGCAAACAGATTCCGCAGTGCTATAAACAAAGGCGGAGTACAAAAAAACATTTATAGGCATCAAACGGGTAGAGGGCCCTGCCAAGAGTCGCACTGTTGTAGTCAGCTCTTAAGAAGGTGATCTACAAACAGCTGGACTCTTAGGCTTACATGCTAAGGGGGTTCAGAGGATAGCAATGGAGGAGAGGAACTGGAATAAAGAAAGGTTAGTGTAGGTTGTATGCATCCCTGAACAGTTGAGTCTTTAAGGAGCGCTTGAAGCTTTCAAAACTAGGGGAGAGTCTTGTGGAGCAAGGCAGAGAGTTCCACAAGATGGGAGCCAGTCTGGAGAAGTCCTGTAAATGGGAGTGTGAGGAGGTAACAAGAGAGGAGGAGGTCATGAGCAGAGCGAAGGGGATAGGAGGGAGAGTATCTGGAGACAAGGTCTGAGATACAGTGGGGAGCAGTGCAGTTGAGGGCTTTGTATGTCAGAGTGAGAATTTTGTGTTTAATCCTAGATGGCAAGAGGAAGCCAGTGAAAGGATTGGCAGAGAGGTGCAGCAGATGAAGAGCGACATGTAAGGAAGATGAGCCTGGCAGAGGCATTCATTATGGATTGTAAAGGAGCTAGACGGCAGCTGGGGAGACCAGAGAGGACAGAGTTGCAGTAATCAAGGCGGGAAAGGATGAGAGAGTGGATTAAAATCTTAGTTGTGTCTTGTGTAAGGAAATTACTAATTTTAGAGATGTTTTTAAGGTGGAAGCAGCAGGCTTTAGCCAAGGACTGAATGTGAGGAGTGAAAGAAAGATCTGAGTCAAATGTGACTCCAAGACATTGGGCATGCGGGGTAGGGGTAATGATGGAGTTCTTGACAGTTATAGAGAGATTGGGGGTGGAGATTTTGGATGAAGGGGGGAAAATAAGAAGCTCAGTTTTGGAGAAATTTAGCTTAAGGTAGTGAGAGGACATCCAGGAAGAGATGTGTGAAAGACAGTTAGTGACATGGGTTAGCAAGGGAGGAGATAGGTCTGGTGTAGAGAAGTAGATTTGGGTGTCGTTGGCATACAAATGATATTAGAAATTGTGGGACTTAATTAGGGAACCTAATGATGACATGTAGATTGAGAAGAGAAGGGGACAGAGGACAGAGCCTTGGGGCACCCCGACAGAAAGTGGTGACAGGGCAGAGAAGGACCCAGAGAAGGCTACACTAAAGGATCAGATCAAGGAGGATAAGCAGAGAGAAGTGGCCTTTTGATTTTGCTGTAAGTAGGTCGTTCGTAACCTTAACGATTGCTGTCTCTGTGGAGTGAGGGGGACGAAATCCAGATTGCAGTAGGTCAAGGAGGGAGTTTAATGTAAGGAAATAGGATAGGCGTGCATATACTAGCTTTTCGAGAAGCTTTGAGGCAAGAGGGATGAGGGAAATAGGGCGGTAGTTGGATGGGGAGGTTGGCTCGGGGGAAGGTTTTTTGAGGATAGGTGTGACCAGTGCATGTTTAAAAGATGAGGGAAATATACCGGTGCTGAGGGAGAGGTTGAAAATGTGTGTTAGTATAGGGGAAAGGGTAGAAGAGAGGGAGGGGAGTAGCTATGAGGGGATAGGTTCAAGGGGACAGGTAGGGAGGTGAGAGCACAGTATAAGTGCAGAAACTTCTTCCTCAGTAACATGGGCGAAAAAGATAAGTTTATGGCTATGTGGTTTGTGGTTGATTGTAAGCGTTTGAGGGGATGAGAGAATGGAAGTATGTTGAGAGCTGATTTAGTTTCTGATGGAGTCGATTTTGTTATTGAAGTGGCTGGCAAAGTCTTGTGCTGACAGAAAAGTTGTATTAGGAGGTGGGGGTGGGCGGAGAAGTGTATTGAAAGTGGAGAACAGACATTTTGGGTTTAAAGAAAGAGTAGAGATAAGAGTAGAGAAGTAATGTTGCTTAAAGAGATTGAGGGCAGAAAAGTAGGAGTTCAAGATGAATTTGTAATTAAGAAAATCAGCTGAACTCCGAGATTTTCTCCAGTGCCACTTAGCAGTATGGGAACATCTGCATAGGTACCGTGTCAGAGGAGCATGCCAGGCTGAGGATGAGTGTGGGATTTCCAAACTATGGTACGAGGGGCCAGATTGTCAATGAAGGACCTTAATGTGGAATTATAGTGGCAAATAGATTGATCAGGGCAGGAAAAGGAGGAGAAAGATGAGAGTAGAGGTTTGAGGGAATTAGCAAGCTGTTGCTGATCTAATGGCATAATTCTTCTGTGAAGTTTGGTGTGAGGAGTAGAAGGAGGGAGAGTTGTAGGGAGGGCTGATATGTTGCAAGTGAGGAGATGGTGGTCAGAAAGAGGAAAAGTGGAGTTTGTGAAGTTTGAAATAGTGCATTGATAGCTAAAGATTAGGTCAAAGAAGTGACTATCATTCTGAGTGGGAGAATCAGTCCATTGTGACAAAACGAAGGAGGAAGTGAGTTGCAGAAGTTGTTTTGCAGAGGAGGCAGTGGGATTGTCAAGAGGGATGTTGAAGTCGCCAAGAATGAGGGCAGGGGTGTCTGAGGAAAGGAAATAAGGTAGCCAGGCAGCCAAGTGATCTAGAAATTGAGTTGAGGAGCCAGAGGGTGGGTATATGTCTGCAACACGTATGGAGAGGGGAGAGAATAAGCGAATCATGTGGGTTTGGAATGAGGAAAATGTAAGGGAAGAGATGGGTTGTATTTGTTTAAAGGAGGAAAGTAAAATACCTACACCACCTCCTTGTCTATTACCAGACCTAGGAGTGTGGCTGAAGGGGAGACCCCCATGTGACAGAGCAGCAGTGGATGCTGTGTCTAGGGGAGAGAGCCTGGATTCTGCTAGGGCCAGAAGGTTGAGGGATCGGGAGATAAAGAGGTCATGTATAAAAGTGAGCTTGTTGCAAACAAAGCGAGAGTTCCAGAGTGCACAAGGGAAAGGGGTAGTGGCTTTAGTTGCAAGAAGAATGTGAGTAAGGTTGCCAGAGTTTTTTTTTCTGAGACTATGGAACAGTACACATGGATGTGCATGGCTAGGAAGTTGTTGGGGACCAGGATTAGTAAAGATGTCACCAGCAGTTAGTAAAAGCAAGAGGGAGAGTGACATCAATTTTGCTTTGTTCTTTTGGTATTCTTAGTTGAAAGCTAAACCTAGGTAGGCTCAAATGCTAATTTATAAGCCTTTGAAGACTGCCTCTAATCTGAGTGATTTTTGTAATTTTTTCACAACTAAAGGGTGTTAGTTCATGTGTGCCATTAAGATCACATTGTGCTTACCCCCGTGGAGTTACCAAGAGAATAAAGCAAATTGATAACAGAAGTAAACGAAAAAGTTGTTTAAAATTGTATCTTCTTAATCATGAAATAAGTATATGGGATTTCATGTTTCTTTAAATTGTAGGAGTATAACCACATCTGGTTTTGATAAGTCAAACCCGGTAAAGAGCTAATTAAAATTTTTCGCAAATGATTTGATAATGAAACATCTGTATGTCAGCTGACTTTTGTTCCTAGAGGGCTGTAATAGCGCAGGTCTTACCGATAGCACTGAGACCCAAACTATATTCTTCATACCTCATTTGCCCATGCAGTCAAAGCTCTGGAAGACCCTTGAGACAGATGACGTAAAGGGACAAGTTATGGGGTTAAAAGTTAATACTTCTAAATATAAAGTAGCTGAAACAATCAATGAAATCACATTGAAAAAAAATGAGGTGGATTCTCCACATCTTGTCAAACCTTGTGGTTTGAACACAAGGTTAAATACACAGGTAAAGTTCAGCTTGGGAGCTGCAAGCATTCAAGCACTAAAAAAAGGTCTGTGATTGGCAGCTACGTGCAGCTCATTCTTTTGACTGGTTCACTGTCCTGCTTAGTAGCTGCAATGCGTGTGATCCCTGAAAAGGAATCTATCTATATGTTTAAAGGGACATAGTAGTGCCCCATGTACGTGCTTGAATTCATTAGAGCATGTCATTCTAGCACTACTGACTTGCTAGTAATTAAACACATAGTTAAAATACCACTTGAGAGACAGCTTATGAGTCAGTTAGCAGCTGCAGTTTCATGGCAGGATCTTGACTTTAACTAAGTGTGTAACCTATTTGTGTGGAGAAACACATAGACTTGAACTGTCTTCAGTGCTAAAATGATTTGTTCAAACAAATTAGAGCATGTCCTTTTTGTATTACAATTAGAGTTGCCACCCCAGCCATTTTTTCCTGGACACTTATGAGTTACGCATGCTGCGGGGTAAGCAGGGAGGAACATGTATTGTGCTGTTTATCAGCACTATTCATGGGATGTCCAGAGGCACAATACATGTTCCACCCTGCTTAACATGCAGCATGCGTAACTCATAAGTGTCCAGGAAAACATGGCTGAGGTGGCAACCCTAACTACAATGTCCCTTTAATTTTTTTTCAGGAGTTAAGTACATAATATAGTCAGGTCAGTAGTGGAAAAATGTCATTCTCTAAAGAAATATATGTAATTTTGAATCAGAATATGTCTCTTTAATTTCCTAAAGCCTGGCTGAGTATTCTTTTTAAACTCTAGATGTATGAAGAAACGATAAATGTTGTTAGTGCTAATAGATGACATTATGCAAAGCAGTATAGAGCCCTCTGAGAGAATCCTTCACTTGGATATGACAGAAACTGCAACACTCTAGATATAAACATGTAAAATATGGATTTATTTCAGTAGAATTAGCAAAAAAAACCTTCAAACTTATTTTGGGGACACAAAGTTTCGTAATGAACCAACTTCAAGAAGTTTTAGACTACTTAAAATTGTAGTTTCTTTTTAAAATGATACATATCTGATGTTCATTATTTTTTGTGAGATTTTTAAAAATTATTATTATGTTGCTGTGTAGTACTAAGGAGCTAACATATGGGGCAAGATTATGTAGAAAATGAAGGTAGCACACAAATTCAAAAGGCTGAACCTTTTATTAGAGCAACGTTTCGGGGCTCCTGCCACTTTCTCAAGCTAATTAACAACTGACATACACACCCTTTATAAAGGGCCAACATGAAACAGGTGACCAATTACAGAGCAGGGGTGTGTCTAACAGGTACTTCACATCATCACATATCCTGTGAAAAAAGAAAAAAAGTCAATACATCATTTTACCCTTTGCACCCCTAACAAAAATTGGACCACCAATTAAAAACAATTTCAGCAAGTCACCAACCATATAAACATTATTGCATAAAGCATAAATATCTAAGCATACATTAAATCCATTACAATTTATACTGATGATAGTGGCTAATTTGTTTGTTCCATAATTATTATATCAATGGTAAAAGGTCAAACTCCCTGTTTAACCCTTTAGGATGTAAAGTATTGAGGAGCCAAATCCATTTTGCTTCTCGGTTTAGTAAGTCCCTCTGCCTATCTCCCCCCCTAAGTCTCTTGGGGGCACTGTCTATCACTAGATACCTAAGCTGATTAGCCTGGTGTCCCATCTCTGCAAAGTGGGCCGGAACTGGCAAGTGCCACATTTTGATATTACGTATGGTCGACTTATGTTGGCATATGTGGTCCCTTATTTTTTGGGTGGTCTCACCGACATAAAGCAGCCCACAGGGACACTTAAGCGCATAGACCACATAAGCCGAATCACATGTATAATATCCTTTGATATGATATTTCCTCCCTGTATATGGGTGGGATATAACTCCCCCCTTGATTACATTGTTGCACTGTGCACACCCTAAACAGGGAAATGTTCCTTCCTTGGGGTTTCCAAAAAATTGTTTAGGAATATCACTCCTACATTTCTCAGGCATGGCATGTACCAATTTTCTGCCTATCGTGTGGCCCTTTCTATATGAGACCCGGGGGACTTCTCTAAATTCCTCAATCTCTGGACATGTGTCTTGTAAGAGATACCAATATTTTTTTTATAATATTGTATACTCTCTTGCTCAAAGTGCTGTATGAACTAACAAAATTCAATCTTCCTCCCTTTGCTATATTTTTTCTTTTATTACCGTTTATTCTGATTGGGCAATTTTTTTGAGATTCCTCTATAGTCATTAACTCTTGAGCATCATAGCCTCTGCTGATAAATTTGCTCTTCATGCTCTCAGACCTATCACATCTGATAAGAGGGTCTGATACAATTCTGTCTAGTCTTAGTAATTGTGACCTCGGGACACTTTGAAAGACTCGTGGGGGGTGAAAGCTATCTCTGTGTAAGAGTGTGTTCCTATCTGTGCTTTTAACAAAGATGTCTGTTACTAATGCTCCCTCCTTTTTGTGTACCATTGTGTCCAAAAACTCCACTTTCTGCTTATCCATCTTGCTGCTGAATCTTAGAAAGGGCACTGCATTCTCTATGCAGTTTTTGAATTCCATTAATGTCTCTGGGGGGCCCCGCCACACGATGAACAAATCATCTATGTAGCAGTGCCACCCCAGACAATATTTGGAAAAAAGTGGACTGGTGTAAACGTGCCTTTCCTCTATGGCATCCATCACTAAACAGGCATAGGATGGGGCCACATTCGACCCCATCGCTATGCCTGTTTTTTGCATGTAAAAATGATTATCAAAGAGGAAGAAATTGTTGGTAAGTACCAAAGTAAGTAACTCCAATAGCCATTCTTGTTGTATGTTACTATACAGCTTACACTTTGCCAAAGCTTCACCTATACAGTCTATCCCCACATCATGGGGAATGACTGTGCAAAGGGAAGTAACGTCCCAAGTGGCCAAAATGACATTGTCATCTATCTGTTGAATACCCTTGCTCTGAAAATGTGAGCACCGTAACTCCCGTAACTCCCTGAAAATATTAGCAAACACCTAACTGTCTATCTACCTGTCAACTGCCAACCCCCACCGCAATAACTAATAAAACTATTAACCCCTAATTTGCCATTAACCCACATTGCAATAAACCTAATATCAAAATCATATCATCAACCTAATATCAAAATCAGTCAATAGGAATGCAAGGTACCCCATATTCAAACGCGTACCTTGAATTCAATCCTCAGTGTGCAGCGGTGATCGTACGAAGAGGATCTCCATGCTCGATGGCTCCACGGTTGCCGGTCTTCTGTTCCACGCTCATCTCCGCTCCACGTCGGCTTGGTGCTGGATGAAGATAGAAGACGTCGCTGCGATGAAAGAAGATATCACCGCTTGGAAGAAGACTTAATCGCTTGGAAGAAGACTTTCTCCGCCGGACTTCAGGAATAGTGAGTACCTTTGGCGGTTATGGGATTAATAGATTAATTAGGTTTATTGCGATGTGGGGATTTGGCGGTTTAGGGGTTAATACTTTTATTAGTTGGAATGCGATGTGGGGGAATGGCGGATTAGGGGTTAATAGTTTAATTAAGCATATTGCGTTGTGGGGGTTGTCGGTTTAGGGGTTAATACATTTATTATTAGTCCCGATATGGCGGTGATGGCGGATATAGGGGTTTTGACGTGTCGGCTTTATTTTTGGGAGGCGGTTTAGATTTTTATGGGAGATTTGATATTTATTTTTATTTTCTTAGGCGCCAGCGTCACTGGCAACTCCAGAAATTTGTATTTATGCACATTTCTGGACATCCGATTTACAGCACTTTATGAACTGCCGGCTGGGTTTATGTGATTCCCCGATGTACGAGGTTAAATTACGGGCGGCGCTGGTTTCAGCAATTACGCTGGAGCGTGGACCGCATATGTAATCTCGCCCATGGCCTGCAACTCACACCATTTTGTATGTGTTAATTGCCATGAAAAATCAGAATTCCAATCACAAATTAATGATTGTGTCAAGCTGAAGCTTATGCAAGTGATTTGCATTAATAAAATGCTAAGTGTATATTTATTTTATGTATATCTATTTAGACAGTAAGATTGCTACTTAGCTGTGTTCTAACAGTTGATTTTCTGAGAACTATTTGTCACATAAGTTAAAGTGCATGTTAAACGTAGCTTTGTTTTCTCTCTAATTAGTAGCAAGTACATTTTAGTTACATAATAATAAATTGTACTTCTGGTAACAGTACATTTAGTATATTGCAGAAAACTTTAAACATGCAGAGAAAAAACGCATTTAAGCAAAGAATGTAAATGTGACAAGTTATTGCTTTGTGTGGGTGTATACATGTCTGTGTGTATAATGTATATATATATATATATATATATATATATATATATATATATATATATATATATATATAGTATCTCACAAAAGTGAGTACATCCCTCATATTTTTGTAAATATTTTATTATATCTTTTCATGTGACAACACTGAAGAAATGACACTTTGCTACAATGTAAAGTAGTGAGTGTACAGCCTTTATAACAGTGTACATTTTCTGTCCCCTCAAAATAACTCAACACACAGCCATTAATGTCTAAACCATTGGCAACAAAAGTGAGTACACCCTTAAGTGTCCAAATTAATCCCAACGTGTCAATATTTTGTGTGGCCACCATCATTTTCCAGCACTGCCTTAACCCTCTTGGGCACTGAGTTCACCAGAGCTTCACAGATTGCCACTGGAGTCCTCTTCCACTCCTCCATGATGACATCAAGGAGCTGGTGGATGTTAGAGACCTTGCGCTCCCCCACCTTCCGCTTGAGGATGTCCCACAGATGCTCAATAGGGTTTAGGTCTGGAGACATGCTTGGCCAGTCCATCACCTTTACCCTTAGCTTCTTTAGCAAGGCAGTGGTCGTCTTGGAGGTGTGTTAAGAGTCGTTATCATGTTGGAATACTGACCTGCAGCCCAGTCTCCGAATGGGAGGGGATCATGCTCTGCTTCTGTATGTAACAGTACATGTTGGCATTTATGGTTCCCTCAATGAACTGTAGCTCCCCAGTACCGACAGCACTCATGCAGGCCCAGATCATGACAATCCCACCACCATGCTTGACTGTAGGCAAGAAACACTTGTCTTTGTACTCCTCACCTAGTAGCTGCCACACACACTTGACACCATCTGAACCAAATAATTTTATCTTAGTCTCATCGGACTATAGGACATGGTTCCAGTAATCCATGTCCTTAGTCTGCTTGTCTTCAGCAAACTGTTTGTGGGCTTTCTTGTGCACAGTGGCGTCACTAGGGTTGGTGTCACCCGGTGCGGTAAGTTATGGTGTCACCCCCCCCCCAGAAAGCAGACACACACAAAAACACAGGCACACACACATACAAACACTCAGACACACTTAAAAACATACTCAGATGCACACACAAACACTCGGAAACACACTCAGACACACACACAAAAACACACACACAAAAACACTGAGACACACACACACACAAAAACTCAGACACACACTTACAAAATATGTAAACTGCACTGCATTAATTATAAAGCGCATGCCTAGAGCTGCTCCCTGGCTCAGCAGAGCATCAAATGAAAGATAAACAGAGCAGCCCCAGAGTAGAACCCCCTGAAACAGCACACGAAACCCTGATCTCTTAAGTATACTGGAAATTTAGTATGTTTCTGTCTTATCTAGGCATAATGGTCCATAACCAAGTTATGGCATAAGTTAGTATTGTATTTTTTATAAATTTCAAGTTTTGTTACATGAGTTAAGCTGTACACATTTACACACCCCGGATAAACCTGGGGACAAAGGGTTAATATATCTTATTCAATACTCACCAGTTTACACAGTATAAATGTATTTCATATGATCATTTTCCCCTCCCCCACATGGTGCCAGTACACTAGAGTTGCTCTTTACTTTGTAACACTCATTCCCGCCCCCTCACTTAAAAACTGATAATAATATCCCCTTTTATGGGGACCAAGGAGGACACATAATCTTATAGGTGTGCCTCCTCCTCTGGCGGAAGACTTAACCACCTTATCTATTACACAAACCTAAGTACAGGTTGAACATCTGCAGATTTTGTATTGTCATATTCTGTTACTGATCAGACTGTTTACATATTTGCCTGTTTTTATACCTTCAGATCTATTCAAACATTCCAGCTAGACAGTTATTGAGGTAATTTTTGGTTCAAGGGACCCGGTTCTGTGTCCCCTCCGGGTGCTGTGAGTTGCCTCTGATCCCTGCCCTCTCCCATTCCCCCCCTTACCATGAGAAGTCCCCTCACCCCCTATAAATATGGAAGGACCTTGTGAACCTATAACGTTTGCTTATTTAAATGCTATGGGCTTAAACTCCCTAAATAAGTGAAGCTTGTTAACAAATGTAATGAAATCCTTGAAAACCCATGTCATTTTCCTAAAGGAGACCCACTGGGTGGCCTCCTGCCCAGATCCATACCATACATGTCTGCAGAAATTCCCAAAGTTGTTTCATTCATCGTTTGAGGAGAAATCAAGGGTTGTATCTGGGTTAATCCACAGGTCGATAGGGTTTTAACACATTTATGATGAAACAGATGCACAGGAAAGATATCTAATCTTAACCTGCAAATTAAATGACACTTTGTTCACTTTGGTAAATGTCTATGTCCCCAATCAATCTCAACCCAAGTACCTAAAGTCACTACTCTCCAAAGTTGAGTTACTCAAGACGGGCATGCTAATCCTGGGGGGGAGATTTTAATATGGTGTGGGATCCTGCAGTGGATAAACGGGTCCAGGCCGTTAAGGAAATGAACACATACACCATAAACACAGCAACCAAATTCCGGTACCACATAGCACAGTACAATTTATGCAATATCTGGCAAGAGCTACATTCAACCACTAAAGATTACATATTTTTCTCTAAACCCCACAACACATACTCTGGGCTGGATTATTTCTTTACTGACTCTTGGTCTCTTGATAGAATCTCCAATTCCCACATAAGTACATGCTCTTGGTCAGACCACGATGTATTACTGTTTAGCCTCAATACGGATATGATCAGGGCATCTAGACCATCCTGGAAATTCCCAAAAACAGTAGGTTGCAATCTGGGAATTTAGCTCCTCCTTTCAAACATCTATTAAAGACTTTCTCTTGATCAACGAGGACCCCCAGATGTCACATCAGGTGGTTTGGGCCACCCTAAAAGCGTATATTAGAGGCATTTGTATTAAAAAGCAGGCATTTATTAGAACTCAAAAGAGTGCCCCACTAGGAATCCTGGTTTCCAAACTTAGAACCAAAGAAGCCATTAACAAATCTGATCCTTCTACACAACTGGCAAAATATATTTCCACACTTAGGAAACAAATTGAGGAAATGGAAATTCAGAAAGGGTAAGAGAAGCACATACACGCTTCAAACAAATGATGTATTATCAAGGAAACAAAGCTTCTACGCTTTTAGCTCGTAATCTAAGAGGGAGAACAGTGGCAGCTAGAATCCTTGCATTTAAAAGAGGAGACATAACAGTTAATTCCCCCAGGGATATAGGCTTTTTCTGACTACAACTCTAAACTGTACAACCTCAAATAATCTATGTGCGGGTCAGAGTCCCCAATAGACGCCATCTCGTCATTCTTAAATAAGCTGAAACTCCCCTCTCTCTCTGAATTAGCAATAGTAGACTTGATAAAACCATTTACTATGAGTGAAATCTCTGCAGTCATTAAACACTTGCAAAACAATAAGGCGCTGGGCCCGGATGGCTACTCAGTGGCCTTCTATAAGTTATTTCAGATGAACCTAAGTCCAATCCTTTTGAAAGTCTTTGCAGAGGCAAGAGAGACGGGAGTTCTTAGAGGGGACTTTTTGCAGGCTTTAATTCTTACCTTACCGAAAACAGGGAAAGACCCAACACACTGTAGTAGTTATAGACCGATCTCGCTGATCAGTTTAGATGCAAAAATGTATGTAAAACTGTGGGTGAATCACCTGCGCCTACTCCTCCCTGGCCTGGTTTACCCGGACCAGGTGGGCTTCATGTGCGGTAGAGAAGGCCAAGACAATACCAGGAGAGTATTAAACATATTCTCGGAAGCCTCTAGATGGAGGTGTTCCATGTTGGCTCTGTCTTTAGATGCCGAAAAAGTGCTTGACAGGGTCAGATGGGATTACCTATGGTCAGTGATGGATCATTTTGGGTTCCCTCAGGAGATCATAAAGGCAATTAAAGCACTGTATTCAAGCCCCACTGCGGTTGTTAGGGGAATGTTTTTTTTCATCTCCTGAATTCACCATAACTAATGGCACAAGGCAGGTGTTCTCCTTGTCGCCCCTGATTTTCACTATAGCCATAGAGGCCATATGCAACTCACCTCAAGTCCAGGGGGTGTCTCTCAGTCAAAGGGGGAGAAGATTGCCCTCTTTGCTGACATCACCCTTTTCTTATCCAATACCTTGGGTTCCTTGCCAGCAGTCTTTGAATTTATAGAGACTTTTAGTAAATGTAGCTATTATAAAATGAATTTCACAAAAACTTCCCATTCATATACCTAAGCTAAAACTAGAGATATTACAATTTGCATACGAATTCCAGTGGTCCAGGGATACAGTAAAAAATTTGGGGATACAGTTAGGACCGGATCTTAAACTAGTGAGGGACAAAAACTATGACCACATTTTCAGGAGGTTTCAATCCTCTTAGATTCTTGGAAATTCCGAGAGGTATCTGGGCTGGGCCGCGTTGCCTCCCTAAAGATGACTATTCTTCCCAAACTCTTGTACTACTTTAGATGCTTACCACTTGACATATCTAAGGAGAGACTGAGTAAGTTTCATTCACTCTTCTTGAAATACAGCTGGGGATCCTTGAGACCGAGAATAGCGGGTAAAATCATACAAAAAAAAGTTTACTCATAGAGGTATTGCCTTACCCAATATTCAGTACTACTACGAGGCTGTCCGCTTAACACACATTTCAGCCTGGTCAAATAAGAGGGAAACACAGGTGTGGAAACATATAAAAAGTACAGGTTTGGGGGCGGAGCCTGGCTGTGCAGGAGAATGGCCGTGTTTTCTTAGTGCTCCTGAGCCAAAAGCTGGCCTAAAGCAGACAAAGCCCATAATGAGATATATAAACTAACCTACTCTGAGTCGGAGGACCAAGGGGACTGATTGTGCAAATAACAGACCTGACAAGTGAGTGGAGCTAAACGATATATCAAGCACCCAGGGAGGGCTGCAGCCTAATTGAAATACAGTGCACACGACATACGTCGGGCTGTCTCCTGACATAGAGGAGGTTAATGCTTACTGTCACATTAGCACCGGAGACTTGTGTGTTGGGAGCTAACTGGTCTCTTACTTGCAGTGCATTGAGCTCTGCTGTGCCCGGTCACGTGGGAAGATAACGGATGTGTGGAGCCATTTATTGACAGCCAGTCGGGACCCGGTGTGTGCGATCCATCTCAGTGCCGCTCTGCACTATTCAATCCAGCACTGGAGACTCTGCCATTGTGGGGGCCCCTCAGCAGTGTCGGAGAACTTACGCGGTTGGACGCCGGGCCTGAAGCTGATTCAGCTTAACAGTCGCATCTACAGTGAAGCTCCGGGGTTTTATTCTGGGTGAGTGCTGATCATTGTTGGGACACACAGAAGGGCTTGCTATAAAGGCCACCATTTCTGCAGGGGATTTATAAAGTAATACCCGCTCTGGGGATACTGTGGTTAAACACTGGCTGATGCACTACAAGAAGCCTAGTTAAGGCCTGGATATCTTGGTGATGCAGTAAATTAAAAGCGATCACATTTACAAATCCATCACACTGCCACAAGATATTAGAACAGCATAGCCTTACATAAAGGACATAATTTGTGCCTGATAATACACCTACACAGATGGTTACCCTGATCATACTTTTAACTATCTCCCTTACCAGCTTTACTTCTGCTAAGTAAATTTTAAACAAGGAGACTGTATTATTTAAGGGTGTAAGCTGTTATAAACCCCTCCAAATATAATTGTGATAAAAGAAGCCTTTATCTCATTAACACTAGCTAGACCTGAATTGCACACAGAGATGGCTAAAAAAAAAAACAGAATGCACTGGAAAAAGGATCCAAAACAAGAAATATGAATTACTACATTAAAGGGACAGAGACACAAGCAAATGAAGACACCCAGGCACAGCCATCAAGCAAAGAGGATGACCCTGCCTTATCCATCCCAGTTCCCTCACAATATGTCACTAAAGAGGATTTGAAATGCCTCTCTTTAAAGGAAGACATAAAGGAGATTGCATCTAAAATTAAAAATGTATTTAATTAGCTGAAGCGGGATGTCACAGATCTAAAGCAGAGAGTTACAAGTATTGAGAATTCACAAAGCACCCTGCAAGACCAACTGAAAGAAACCACCTCCCAGACACTCCAAAATACCAATATGATCCAAGGCCTCTTAGAGAGAATCGAGGATCTAGACAACCACAGTCGGAGGAATAATCTTAGAGTGCGGGGCATCCCAGAGTCTGTAAACCCAAATGCCCTTCAAGGCTATCTACAAGACCTTTTCAGAACGATTAAAGGTACCCCACTGGCACCCGAAGTAGTTATAGAAAGTGCTCATAGAGCACTGCGTCCCAAACCATCACCAAAAGCCCCTCCAAGGGATGTTATCCTCAGAATGTTAAACTACAAGGATAAAGAGGAGATACTCCGTTGCAGCAGGAATAAGCATCCAGTGCAGCATGCTGGAATTTCCCTACAAATTTTCTCTGATCTTTGCCCTGCTACCTTGCAGAAGCGCAGGGAGCTCCGCTTTTTAACAACGGCACTACAAGACAACAAGATCCTTTATAGATGGGGCTTCCCTACCTGCCTGGTGGCTTCTAATGGGGACAAAACAGCAATATATCGATCTCTGTCGGATTTGGAGCCATTCTGCTCAACCCTGGGCATATCACCACCACACCCAGAAAATGGGTCAAATTCACCCATGCCTATATCTGAAAGCTAGAGCCTGATTTGTAAAGACGGGTAAGAATGTGTATCTGTTCCCTCTGGGCCCTCCTGCTGGAGTTGGGACAAGATGACTGTATACAAATTGTTTGACCCATAGAAAGTTAGCCTGGTTCGAGTCTGCAGTTATGTACCCTCGCTCAAGTTTTTTTTTGTTGTTGCCCTACTTAGAATGACATTTCAAGGGGCTATACAGTATGGTCACAACACGTTTTTATGTGCTCTTACCTTTCTTGACGGAGGGGACTTGGAGGGAGTGGAGCCTATCATGCTTGATGTGTTTATTTTGTTAAAAGTCTGTTTTATTAAAGCTTACAAAGAGAGGTTTCCTCTTAGTACAAATGTTGTTGAATCCTTGATTTATTTGTATGCTCTAGCAGAGATCGGAAGCTTAGCACTTTTTGAATGAACTATCCCTTCCTGTTGGTGTATACCTTCCTTGGTCTCAACCCTTGGTTCTAAATGTTAACATATGATGTTTTATGTTTGTTTTCTCAGAGTATGTCATTGTAATTATAATATATTACTGTATATTATTTGTTCTCAAAATAATCAGTTTTTTCAACAGGTCAGCCAAAGGCATATTCCCTTTAGTTGAGCCTATTTTAAGGTGTTCTGGTTTGTCATAGACTTGGTGACACAGTAGTAGCCTAGTTAGAGATAATACTGTATTGTTTACATTTCTAACACACTTGCTTTCTAGCCTCGGTGGATCTTATTCTCTGCTCAACCGTCATCTGTTTCCATCCTTGCAGCCTTCCTCTAGACCTCTCTCATCTCTTTGCCTAAAACTCTTTCTCTTCCCTCTATCCTTCCCTTTTTCTCTTTCTCCTTCCCTTCTATTTCCCCCCCCCTTTTTTTTCCCTGATCAGTAACATGGTTCCTCAGCATAGTAAACCAAAAATCCACCCCCTAAAGTTTATAATGATTAATGTAAAGGGCCTGAATAACCCGGGTAAGCGCTCCATAGTAACCCGGGAGCTGCATAAGTTGCAGGGGGATATAGTCTTTATAAGAATCGCACTTTGCGAGGCACAAAGAGCCTAAATGGCACAACCATAGATATCCAGTTGCTTTCTTCGCGTCGGGGCCCAGCAAGCAAAACGGAGTTGGTATCCTGTTACATCAGAGAGTACCTTTTCAAACACAAGAACTAATAAAAGATCGGGACGGCCGATTCCTTATAGTAGTGGGTCTTTTATATGGCATTCAGTTTACCTTACTTAATGTGTATGCCCCAAATGTTGCCCAACACACCTTTTTCAAGGGGGTGATTTTAACGTGCCACTTAATCCAAAGCGGGATACTTCCAATGGCCTTTCTAGTGTTACCCACCATATCTTGAAACACGTCAACATGACACTTAAAAATCACATGTTACATGATATATAGCGTACTTTGCACCCAACAGATTCTTAATACACATACTACTCTAGTCCGCACAGAAAGTACTCCCACATAGATTATTTTTGCACAGACTCTCAGGGTATTGGGTACGTTCAACGAATTGACATATTGCCAATCACATGGTCGGACCACGCACCAGTTACTTTTGATATGATGTTGCCTGACATGCCCGAAGCCCCCTTTAATTGGCGTCTAGATGATGCCCTTTTGGACACTCCTGGAGTTGTTGATGATATCTCTAGTAAGATGACAGAATATTTTGACATAAACCTGACAGACGAACTACCCTTGACTACTATCTGGGATGCGCACAAAAGTGTCATTCGTGGCCATTTAATTAAACATAAAGCCAGGCTACAGAAACAAAACAGAGAAAAGTATAATCAGCTATTAGGGGAGATTATGATTCTAGAAGAACAGCATAAAAAAACCCTTGTGTTCTGAATCTAAAGCTAAGCTCACGCAAGCTAGACTAGATTTTAGACAGCTCCTTCAAGAAGAAAATCAGAAAATTGCGCTCTGGCTAAAACAAAAGTATTATGAGGGAGGAGATAAGGCTGGTAGGCTATTAGCTAGGTCTCTTAAGAGAAATCAATGAAAAGCATACGTTTATTCTATGAAAGATAGTAAGAATAAGACTCACAAAGACAGTGTGGGCATAGCAGAGGTATTCCGTACCTACTACAGCAGTCTTTATAATCTTAAATCCCCATCGCTGTCTCAACCCTCTGTATATTTTCTCAGCGCAGTTTGGCCCAGGAATATCTCAAAGATATTCGATTACAGACACTTGACAAAGACGCAATAGACTTCCTAGAATCTTCTCTGACGCAAGAGGAAATAATAGATGCACTTAATAGTCTTCCCAACGGGAAGTGTCCTGGTCCGGACGGCCTGGGTCCTAAATATTATAAAACCTTCCTGTAAATTTTCATCTCACACCTATAGACCCTGTTCAACTCCCTGCCTGGTTTGGAATCTCTACCTTCAACCATGCTCACAGCACATATCACAGTAATTCCCAAGCCGGGTAAACCACCAGATAGGCCTCAAAGCTATAGGCCAATTTCGTTGTTAAAAGCCAATGTAAAAATTTTGGCAAAGACTCTAGCTATCAGGGTCAATAAGTTTCTACTTGACATGATCTCTTTAGATAAGGTTGGATTTGTCCCGGGTAGGGAGGCCAGGGACAACACCCTTAAGGTGTTGCATCTGATCACACACTCGGAACACGTAGGGAGGCCGCTTGCTCTGTTGTCCACAGACTCTGAAAAAGTGTTTGACAGGATGAGTTGGCAGTTCCTTAGATGTACTCTGGAGCGGATGGACTTTGGGGAGAGATTTATTAAGACTGTCTTTAGTCTATACTCCACGAAAATGCGCAAATACGAGTGAACGGAGTCCTTTCCGGCTCATTGCTCATTACTAATGGGACCAGACAGGGGTGCCCCCTGTCACCTCTACTATTTGCCATCTCAGTGGAAGCGCTGGCCTGCTTTATTCGGGCTAACCATCAAATTAGAGGGTACTCACTGGGCGGACGGAATACAAAATAATAATGTATGCAGATGATCTGCTATTTACCTTGGTAGACTTAAAGAATTCTATCCCTTTCTTGTTACAATAATTTAATAAATATGGCGAAGTCTCTAACTTTCTTCTTAATGCGTCCAAGTTGGAGGTCTTGGGGGTGACTCTAAAACCGTCGGATAAAATCTGGCTTAAAGAGCACAGCCCGTTTACGATAAAGGATAGGCAATTAAAATATCTTGGGGTTAACTTAACCACCTCCATGACGGATCTTTTTGAAGCTAACTATGGAGTCCTAAAACGTTTGATCGCTGCGGACCTTTCATCATGGAGACATAAATAAATTTCTTGGCTGGGGAGAATAAGCATTCTGAAAATGAATGTGCTCCCTAGGCTGTTATACTTGTTTCAGACACTGCCCATCCCGCTCCCTCATACCTTCCTACCCGCGCTTCAATGCATGCTAGAGGAATACGTTTGGCAGGGGGTTAGACCCAGAATAAATAGGACCACAATGTTTCTTCCAAGAGATGCTGGGGGCTTGGGTCTCCTGAATTTGGGAATGTATAGAAAGGCGGTGTTGTTACAAAGAGTAGTTGAATGGTGTGAGGGAAATCCTCAGAAGGATTGGATTAAAGTAGATAGAGATATTTTACGAGTGAGTGACTTAATGCCCCTGTTCTGCATGAATGGTAAAAATACAATCCAGGTACTTCCACACAGGTGGAAAAATTCCAGCAGGAAATGGATCGAGATTAAGAGTTTAAAAGTTTCTTTATTGATATCCGTAAAAAGAGTACTGTGAACAGTCACAGAGTAAAGATACAATATCACAGCCTTTAAGCAAGTCAGCCCAATAGCTCTATATCAAACAAACCAACATGTTTCGTGCTGGTACAGCACTTCGTCAGGGATAGTAAAGGGTTAACTGCTCACCTGTTAAATACATACCTGGTCCAATCAAAACTAAGCAACATGACTCGGACCAATGAAAAACATAATAGCTGGATTCGTCATGTGTATCATACAATTGCAATGGTTCATTTGCATGTTTAGCCTGGACCAAAGTTATAACAACAGGTGTTCAGCATAAAAATAAATGATTAATCGTATATACATTACAATACAATGATAGATAGTGAGCTAACAAAATTTACTAAAATCCTAATGTAGATGAATTAAAAAAACATCAAAATGCACATATAATACTGAGAGCATTCCTGTTTATACCTGTGACTGTTGTATTCTGACAACGAATATTCTTAATTTCCAGATGTATAATTAATGTATCTAGATAACAAAGTTTAGATCTGGCCATTTTATATTATACACCAAGCAAAGTAGCTAAGCAACTATATTAATTAAATATGACTATAGATCTACAGAAATGTATATAAGTATACAGTGTATGACTTTAATGTCAATGTTTATATTATTATAGGGAGAATGAAACATGCATGAAAAAATAATAACAACCTATCATGGGTTACAACATCTTCAAAGTTATATAGTATGCTATATTGGAATGTATTTTTTCATTTCAATGTTAAATCATAGCGGAAATCTCATTTATTAACATAAGGTTATTTAAAAAATATATATTTTACGAGTGAGTGACTTAATGCCCCTGTTCTGGATGAATGGTAAAAATAGACCAGCAGTTATACTGAGTTTTCCGCTCCTGGTGGAACTCTTCACCCTCTGGGATAGAGTGACTCGTACAGAATCTCACATTTCCACCCCACTTTCCCCCCTGATGCCTATATTCGGAAACCCAGACTTGCCTTTACAACTCAAATTAACCCCAGACCAGACTAAACTTTTTCATAACCATATAAGTAGTTTTGTGACAACTGGGAGATTGAAGACAAGAGATGAAATTTTAAGGGATTACCCAGACACCCCAGTCCCGTGGTTTGTCTACCTACAAATAGGACACTACATCAGCACACATGAATACAGGTCACAATTATTGAGAGACCCCCACATCTTTTGAATCACTGTGCACAAGTCAAGCAACCTCTAAACACCTGGTCTCAATTATTTACACTCTCCTTCTCCACCCTAAAGAAAGCCCCCTTCCTAACTACACCAATATGTGGCATAGGGAATTGGAGATAGAGCTTAACAGGTTAGACTGGCAGCGGATTTTCCGTTTCCTTGTCGGTTTCAGCCCACACACAATAATCCCACTATAAATTTTTGAGTCGTTGGTATCTTACCCCATCCAGGCTTAAAAAGATCTACCCTAGAGTTTCCGATAAATGTTGGAGGGGATGCGGGGAGTCAGTTACAATGGTACACATTTGGTGGGATTGCCCGCTTTTGGAAGGCTTCTGGGCCTCTGTGTGGGGTGAGATGCAGAGACTACTTGAGCTGGAGATTCCTAAATCTCCTGAGACCCTACTTTTTCATTTCCCGAACCGAATAAGGAACCCACTAAAAAAGTCCCTTCTAATGCTAATGCTGTCAGGAGCTAAATCATTGATCCCGATCCGTTGGAAAATGGCTCAGATCCCTACATTGGAGGACTGGAGGCAGAATGTACATAATACCCAGCTCCTTGAAAAATACCACTATGCCAAGACCTCTAAATTAGATGAATATGCGATGCTGCTGGCTTTGTGGAAAGGATCTTTCTCTGTTCTGTAAATAATAGGCTTATAAATATTGATAGCTCAATTTTTTAGGCTTAATAGAGTTGGTCGTTGCTGGGTTTTGTTTTTTTTCTCCCCCCTCCTTATCTCACTTCTTTCTTTTCTTTCCCCTTATCTCCTCTTTTTCCTGATTCCTCTCTATCTTTGAACAAGCTTATGTTCAGTTATTAGATAAGTAGTGTAAGGCTGCAGGAGTTCCCCTAAGGAGTAAATATGGGGTCCTCCAACACTTTTTTTGGTAACGCTACAGTTTTGATGAACCATTATGTTAAACTAATCTTACTTGTTATCACATACCATGCAAGGTTAGCATGGCTTATGAAATGGATAAAAATTTAAAAATTGTAAACATAGAGCTAGTTGAGATGCATATACCCTGTGTTCGATTATGTCCCTATTTCGCTTTGTCCTAAAGACATTTATACCTTTTTTTGCTTTCGGGACTTTCACAGATTCTACTCATCTCTGGTCCACAGGTTTTATAGTTTGCCTTATTTGAAGGACTGAATCCATGATATATCTTTATTTTTGTATTTTATCAACCTTCTGTTTGATGTATATTTACTTCTCTCAATAAAGCTCTTTAAAAAAAAAAAAAAAAAAGTACAGGTTTGCCAAGAGGGATCGGATTGGAGGATCTTCTTTGGGTTCCAGCATATCGTCTGGAAGCACTTCAGATCAAGAACGAGATAGTCCTAAGAAACCTGAAAACCTGGCATGCGCTTAGGCATTAATCAGAGATAGTGCCACATCCCTCAACTATACACTCTATTCAGGGTCTCCTTACCAACATACCAGATATCCATGCGGCCCAGTGGAGGCAGTGGGACGTAAAAATTGTGTCTCAACTGTACACATCAGGCTACCTGGAAACTATAATGCGCCTACACAGAATCCCCCCCCCTTTTTGCCACCTTTTGTCTGTTTAACAAACTACTTTACTCAATTACTCCTTACCCCTCACCACCTGCACTGCTCATTATCCCATCTCTCTTAACCTCACCTTACTTTTGTATTCATGAACTTCACACATTCCTAAAGACTCTCTATCCCCCTTGCAACTCATCACAAAAGCAGTCTCACTACTGCAAATCCGCATCTCATCTCATGTCTCTCTCCCTCTTGCTCATACTAGCTGCTGGTGACATCTCCCCTAATCCTGGTCCCCCATATTTTCCTTGCCCTGCACACCTATGTGTACCCTTCAATAGACTTCAAAAACAAAACTCTGATAACGCTAATCTCATTCCTCTTGCATCTAAAGCCACCACCCTCTTCACTTGCGCACTTTGGAAATTTTGCTCTGTTTGCAACAAGCTCACTTCTATCCATGACCTCTTTATCTGCCACTCTCTCAATCTTCTGGCTCTCACAGAAACCTGGCTCTCTCCTTCAGACATTGCTTCCTCTGCTGCACTGTCACATGGGGGTCTCCACTTCAGCCACACTCCTAGATCTGACAATAGACAAGGAGGTGGTGTTGGTATTTTACTTTCCTCTCGTTGCACCTATCAACAAATACTGGCCTTCTCTTCCCTCACATTTTCTTCATTCGAAACACACATTATTTGCTTATTCGCTCCCCTCTCTTTATGCGTTGAAGTCATATACCGCCCCCCTGGCTCCGCAGCTCTATTTCTAGATCACTTTGCCACCTGACTACCTTACTTCCATTCCTCGGATACCCCTGCCCTCATTCTCAGTTACTTCAACCTCCCTGTTGATAATGCCACTTACTCCTCTGCAAAACAACTTCTGCAACTCACTTCCTCTTTCGGCCTGTCACAATGGACTGACTTGCCCACTCACAAAGATGGTCACTCCCTTTATCTGATTTTCAGCTATCGATGCACTATCTCAAACTTCACAAACTCACCTTTTCCTCTTTCTGACCTCCACCTCCTCATTTGTAACATCACCTCACTCCCTAAACTCTCCCTCCTTCTACCCCTCAGACTAAACTTCACAGAAGTATCAAGTCACTAGATCAGCAACAGCTTGCTAGCTCTCTTGAACCTCTTCTCTCTTCTATCCCCTCTTTTTTCTGTCCTGATGAATCTGCCACTATAACTCCACCCTTACATCGGTCCTTGATAATCTGGCCCCACCTACCATAGCTCGGAAATTATACACTCATCATCAGCTCTGGCATACTCCTCTGACATGTTACCTACGTAGATATTTCCATACTGCTGAGCGACATTGGAGGAAATCTTGGAGTTCTGCTGACTTTCTTCACTAGAAATTCATCTTGAACTCTTACTATTCTGCCCTTAATCTATATAAGCAACATTACTTCTCCACTCTTATCTCTACTCTTTTTTCAAACCCAAAATGTCTGTTCTCCACATTCAATACTAATCTCTGCATACCCCCACCTCCCACCACAACTTTTCTCTCAGCTCAAGATTTTGCAAGCTACTTAAACAACAAAATCGACTCCATCAGAAATGAAATCAGCTCTCAACTAGTGATGTCGCGAACAGTTCTGCCGCGAATAGTTCGCAGCGAACATAGCATGTTCGTGTTCGCAGTGGACGCGAACATATGCAATGTTCGATCCGCCCCCTATTCGTCATCATTGAGTAAACTTTGACCCTGTAGCTCACAGTCACAAGACACATTCCAGCCAATCAGCAGCAGACACTCCCTCCCAGACCCTCCCACCTCCTGGACAGCATCCATTTTAGATTCATTCGGAGCCTGCATTCTTAGTGAGAGGAGGGACAGTGTAGCTGCTGCTGATTTAATAGGGAAATCGATAGCTAGGCTAGTGTATTCAGTGTCCACTACAGTCCTGAAGGACTCATCTGATCTCTGCTGTAAGGACCCCAAAAAGCCCTTTTTAGGGCTAGAACATCAGTCTGCTTTTTTTTTTTTTTCCCCTGTGTAATCTAATTGCAGCCTGCCTGCCAGCTCAGGCTCACAGCGTATACTGTGCCCACTTGCCCAGTGCCACCACTCATATCTGGTGTAACAGTAGTGTACATTTAAAAAAAACAAAAACCTTTTTTTAATTTGAAATAATAGCAGTCAGTTTCCTTCACACGTGTGCGTTTGAGGTCCTGCCAGGGCACAGTGTGACACCAGTGCAAGTCATATCTGCTAAAAAAGTAGTGTACATTTAAAATAAAAAAAAAACTTTTTTTAATTTTAAATAATAGCAGTCATTTTCCTTCACATGTGTGTGTTTGAGGTCCTGCCAGGGCACAGTGTGATACCAGTGCAAGTCATATCTGCTAAAACAGTAGTGTACATTTAAAAAAAAAAACAACCTTTTTTTAATTTGAAATAATAGCAGTCAGTTTCCTTCACACGTGTGCGTTTCAGGTCCTGCCAGGGCACAGTGTGACACCAGTGCAAGTCATATCTGCTAAAACAGTAGTGTACATTTAAAAAAAAAAAAAAAACCTTTTTTTAATTTGAAATAATAGCAGTCAGTTTCCTTCACACGTGTGCGTTTCAGGTCCTGCCAGGGCACAGTGTGACACCAGTGCAAGTCATATCTGCTAAAACAGTAGTGTACATTTAAAAAAAACAACAAAAAACTTTTTTTACTGTGAAATAATAGCAGTCAGTTTCCTTCACACGTGTGCGTTCCAGGTCCTGCCAGGGCACAGTCTCACACTAGTGCAAGTCATATCTGCTAAAACAGTAGTGTACATACATTTAAAAAAAAAAAAACTTTTTTATTGTGAAATAATAGCAGTCAGTTTCCCTCACACGTGTGCGCTCCAGGTCCTGCCAGGGCACAGTGTCACACCAGTGCAAGTCATATCTGCTAAAACAGTAGTGTACATACATTTAAAAAAAAAAAAAAATTATTGTGAAATAATAGCAGTCAGTTTCCCTCACACGTGTGCGCTCCAGGTCCTGCCAGGGCACAGTCTCACACCAGTGCAAGTCATATCAACTAAAACAGTAGTGTACATACATTTAAAAAAAAACCAACCTTTTTTTACTGTGAAATAATAGCAGTCAATTTCCCTCACACGTGTGCGTTCCATGCCAGGGCACAGTGTCACACCAGTGCAAGTCATATCTGCTAAAACAGTAGTGTACATACATTTAAAAAAAAAAAACCCTTTTTTATTGTGAAATAATAGCAGTCAGTTTCCCTCACACGTGTGCGCTCAAGGTCCTGCCAGGGCACTGTGTCACACCAGTGCAAGTCATAACTACTAAAACAGTAGTGTACATACATTTTAAAAAAAAACAACCTTTTTTTACTGTGAAATAATAGCAGTCAGTTTCCCTCACACGTGTGTGTTCCAGGTCCTGCCAGGGCACAGTGTCACACCAGTGCAAGTCATATCTGCTAAAACAGTAGTGTACATTTAAAAAAAAAAAAAAACCCTTACACTACCTGAACGATACAACATCATACCTGATGTTTTAAAGCACGTTATTCCAAACAATTTAGGAATGTTAGGTGATTTATGCCCTTTATGGATTAAAACCAGACGCATCAACTATGTAATTTTCCATGGGAGTTTGCCATGGATCCCCCTCCGGCATGCCACAGTCCAGGTGTTAGTACCCTTGAAACAACTTTTCCATCACTTTTGTGGCCAGAAAGAGTCCCTGTGGGTTTTAAAATTCGCCTGCCTATTGAAGTCTATGGCATTTCACCCGGTTCGCCGGTTCGCGAACTTTTGCGGTAGTTTGCGTTCGCCGTTCGCGAACGCAAAATTTTAGGTTCGCAATATCACTACTCTCAACACACTATACTCACACACCTCTTCAACCTCTCCCTCAGCACTGGTATAGTTCCCACATCTCTTAAACATGCATTAGTCACACCTATCCTAAAAAAAAACTTCTCTCGATCCAACCTCCCCATCCAACTACTGCCCTATTTCCCTACTCCCGCTTGCTTCAAAGCTATTAGTATATGCATATCTATCCCATTTCCTTACATTAAACTCCCTCCTTGATTCACTGCAATCTGTATTTTGCCCCCTTCACTCAACAGAGACAGCAATTGTTAAGGTTACCAATTACCTACTTACGGCAAAATCCAAAGGCCACTTCTCTTTACTTATCCTCCTTGATCTGTCTGCAGCCTTTGATACTGTTGACCACCCTCTTTGTTCCATACCCTCCAATCCTTCAGCATCTGCGACATGGCTCGCTCTTGGTTCTCTTCCTATCTGTCTAACCCTACCTTTAGTGTAGCCTTCTCTGGGGCATCCTCTGCCCCGTTACCTCTTTCTGTTGGGGTACTGCAAGGCTCTGTATTCGGTCCCCTTCTCTTCCCAATCTACACTTCCTCATTAGGTTCCTTAATAAAGTCCCATGGGTTCCACTATCATCTGTATGCCGATGATACCCAAATCTACCTCTCTGCACCAGAACTATCTCCTTCCTTGTTAACCCGTGTCACTATCTCTCTCATATCTCCTCTTGGATGTCCTCTCACTACCTCAAGCTAAATCTCTCCAAAACTGACCTCCTTATTTTCCCCCCTTCTTCCAAAATCCCCACACCCCATGGGCTTTATTTATCATTGTGCGGACGGACATGATCCGCTATAGCGAACCATGTCTGCCGCACATCGATAAATGCCGACAGCATACGCTGTCAGAATTTATCATTGCACCAGCAGTTCTTGTGAATTGGTGGTGCAATGCCGCCCCCTGCAGATTCACGCAGGGGGTGTCAATTAACCCGATCGTACATGATCGGGCGGATTGCTATACGCCACCTCAGAGGCAGCGTATGATTTAAGGAGCAGCGTTCTTAAGACTGCTGCTTCTTAACTCCTGTTTCTGGCGAGGAGAACAGGGGCCATTCGGGCCCTTGTTAAATAGACCCTCATGTCTCTATAACTGTTGATAACTCCATCATTACCCCAACCTTACATGCCCAATGTCTTGGGGTCACACTTGACTCAGATCTTTCTTTCACTCCTCACATTCAGTCCTTGGCTAAAGCCTGCCGTTTCCACCTTAAAAACATTGCTAAAATCAGCCATTTCCTTACACAAGACACAACTAATATTTTAATCCACTCTCTCATCCTTTCCCGCCTCGACTACTGCAACTCCATCCTTTCTGGTCTCCCTAGCTGCCACCTAGCTCCTTTACAATCCATAATGAATGCCTCTGCCAGGCTCAGCTTCCTTACACGTCGTTCTTCATCTGCCGCACCTTTCTGCAACCTGTATATATAGGAAGTATATATTGAATTGGTATTGTGTTATTTGTAATGTACACAGGCGAATCTCAATAGTTACCACTGTATTTAACTTTAAAATTTCTGCTGCCCAAAAAACTAGCGGCTAGATTTAGAGTTCTGCGGCCAAAGGGGTGCATTAGCTAAGCATGTATTTTTCCCCTGCACCTTTTAAATACCGCTGGTATTTAGAGTTCTCAGAAGGGCTGCGTTAGGCTCCAAAAAGGGAGCGTACAGGCATATTTACCGCCACTGCAACTCTAAATACCAGCGTTGCTTACGGACGCGGCCAGCTTCAAAAACGTGCTCGTGCACGATTCCCCCATAGGAAATAATGGGGCAGTTTTAGCTGAAAAAAACCTAACACCTGCAAAAAAGCAGCGTTCAGCTCTTAACGCAGCCCAATTGTTTCCTTTGGGGAAACACTTCCTAAGTCTGCACCTAACACCCTAACATGTACCCCGAGTCTAAACACCCCTAACCTTACACTTATTAACCCCTAATCTGCCGCCCCCGCTATCGCTGACCCCTGCATATTATTTTTAACCCCTAATCTGCCGCTCTGTACACCGCCGCAACCTACGTTATCCCTATGTACCCCTAATCTGCTGCCGCTAACACCGCCGACCCCTATATTTATTAACCCCTAATCTTCCGCCCCCAACGTCGCCGCCACCTACCTACAATTATTAACCCCTAAATTGCCGACCGGACCTCACCGCTACTCTAATAAATGTATTAACCCCTAAAGCTAAGTCTAACCCTAACACTAACACCCCCCTAAATTAAAAATAATTTAAATCTAATGAAATAAATTAACTCTTATTAAATAAATTAATCCTATTTAAATCTAAATACTTACCTGTAAAATAAACCCTAATATAGCTACAATATAAATAATAATTATATTGTAGCTATTTTAGGATTAATATTTATTTTACAGGCAACTTTGTATTTATTTTAACCAGGTACCAGGTACAATTGTAATTATTTTAACTAGGTATCTAGTTATAGCTATTGTACCTGGTTAAAATAAATACAAAGTTGCCTGTAAAATAAATATTAATCCTAAAATAGCTACAATATAATTATTATTTATATTGTAGCCATATTAGGGTTTATTTTACAGGTAAGTATTTAGATTTAAATAGGAATAATTTATTTAATAAGATTTATTTTACTTTGTTAGATTTAAATTATATTTAACTTAGGGGGGTGTTAGGGTTAGGGTTAGACTTAGCTTTAGGGGTTAATACATTTATTATAGTAGCGGTGAGGTCCGGTCAGCAGATTAGGGGTTAATAATTGTAGGTAGGTAGCGGCGACATTGGGGGGGGGTTAATAAATATAATATAGGGGTCGGCGATGTTAGGGTCAGCAGATTAGGGGTACATAGGGATAATGTAGGTTGCGGCAGTGTGCGGTCGGCAGATTAGGGTTAAAAAATTTAATAGAGTGTCGGCGATGTGGGGGGGGCCTCGGTTTAGGGGTACATAGGTAGTTTATGGGTGTTAGTGTACTTTAGAGCACAGTAGTTAAGAGGTTTATGAACCGGCGTTAGCCCAGAAAGCTCTTAACTCCTGGCTTTTTTCTGCGGCTGGAGTCTTGTCGTTAGATTTCTAACGCTCACTTCAGCCAAGACTCTAAATACCGGCATTAGAAAGATCCCATTGAAAAGATAGGATACGCAATTGACGTAAGGGGATCTGCGGTATTGAAAAGTCGCGGCTTGGAAGTGAGCGTTAGACTCTTTCCTGACTGACTCTAAATACCAGCGGGCGGCCAAAACCAGCGTTAGGACCCCCTAACGCTGGTTTTGACGGCTAACGCAGAACTCTAAATCTAGGCGTAGGTTTGAATTGTGATGTTAATACGTATAACACAAGAGGAGCCTTATATGGACATCTTTTTGACTGGCTCCAACTATCATCTGTCATTATCATGGACTTTATTGTAAAGATTAGATCTCATATGTTCTTGGATCCTTAATTTTGAATATTGTTTGGTTGGACTTTAAAGCCTGTGGACTTTTCCATCTAATGATCAGGCTCATTCTGTGATCGTATGGTTTTACCAAAGATTATGTTTGCGTTTTCTGTATATTGCTGCAACATGTTGTTGCATTTGTTTCCTCAATTATAACCAAAACAAAAAATGTGAAAAAAAAAAAAAAGGTTTAAAGTGAAGTTCAAGTTACGAATATTGCCCCACGGCATTGCATAGACATTTAAAAATTAAGAAGGGTTTAATTCATGAAAAGTTTTAAATTTATTTATATTGAAGATTTTTTACCTATTTACCGCTGTGACGATAAGCGCAGCTCTCCCGCCCGCCATATTGAAAAAATGATTGACAGATTGACAGATGACGATTTGTAATTAATGAATCCTTGTTTCAAGGATTGGTTCTTTTACTAATCATCATCTGTCAATCAATTTGACAAAATGGCGAACGGTAGGGCTGCGCTTATCGTCCCAGTGGTAAATAGGTAATAATTCTTCAATATATATAAATTTAAAACTAAATTGAACCCCTAATCTGCCACCCCCGACATCGCCGACACCTACATAATGTTATTAACCCCTAATCTGCCACCCTCGACATAGCCGACACCTACATAATGTTATTAACCCCTAATCTGCTGCTCCCGACATCACCGCCACCAAAATAAATCTATTAACCCCTAATTTGCTACTCACGACATCGCCATCACTATGAAAATTCATTAACCCCTATTCTGCCACTCCTCGACACCGCCACCATAATAAAACTATTAACCCCTAAACCGCAAGCCCACCACAACAAAATATACTAAATTAAACTATTAACCCCTAAACCGAAAGCCCCCCACATTGCAATAAACTAATTTAAACTAGTAACCCCTAAACCTAATGCCCTCCTAACTTTATATTTAAACTACAATTTCCCTATCTTAAATTCAATTTAAACCATCCTGTCAAATTAAAAAACTAAGTTTAAACTAACAATTAAACTAATATAGATATTAAACTAAAATTAAACTAACTACCAATTAAAAAAAACTAAAATACACATTAAAAAAATGTATCTAATTACAAAAAATAAAACATACTAAATTACAAAAAATAACAAACAAAATTATCAAAAATAAAAAATAATTACACCTAATCTAATAGCCCTATAAAAATAAAAAAGCCCACCCAAAATAAAAAAAAATCCTAGCCTCCAATAAACTATCAATTACCCTTAAAAGGGCCTTTTGTAGGGCATTGCCCCAAATAAATCAGCTCTTTTACCTGTAAAAAAGCACAAAGACCCCCCCAACAGTAAAACCCACCACCCAACCAACCCCCCTAAATACTAAACCTAACTCTAACAAAAACCTAAGCTACCCATTGCCCTGAAAAGGGCATTTGTATGGTAATTGCCCTTAAAAGGGCATTTAGCTCTTTTAAGAAAAGCCCAAACCCTAAACTAAAAAAACCCACCTAAAAAAGTTTAAATATCCTAAAAAAAAAGCCATTTTAAGGGCTATTGCTAGTTCAGTTTAGGCTAGGTTTTTTTTATTTTGGGTGGGCTTTTTATTTTGATAGGGCTATTAGATTAGGTGTAATTAGTTTAAAGATCTTGTAATTTGCTTTTTATTTTCTGTAATTTAGTGTTTGTTTGTTTTTTGCAATTTTGTTAATTTTATTTAATTTAGTTAATTGTATTTAATTTAGGTCATTTATTTAATTGTAGTGTAGTGTTAGGTGTTAGTGTAACTTAGGTTCGGTTTTATTTTACAGGTAAATTTGTATTTATTTTAGCTAGGTAGTTATTAAATAGTTAATAACTATTTAGTAACTATTCTACCTAGTTAAAATAACTACACACTTGTCTGTAAAATAAAAATAAACCCTAAGCTAGCTACAATGTAACTATTAGTTATATTGTAGCTAGCTTAGGGTTTATTTTATAGGTAAGTATTTAGTTTTAAATAGGAATAATTTAGCTAATCATAGCGATTTTTATTTATATTTATTTTAATTTTATTTAAGTTAGGGGGTGTTAGGGTTAGGGTTAGACTTAGATTTAGGGGTTAATAAATGTAGATAGTGGCGGCGATGCTAGGGACAGCAGATTAGGGGTTAATAATATTTAACTAGTGTTTGCGATGCGGGAGTGCAGCGTTTTAGAGGTTAATATGTTTATTATAGTGGTGGCGATGTCCAGAGCGGCAGATTAGGGGTTAATAATTTAATTTTAGTATTTGCGATGCGGGAGAGACTCGGTTTACGGGTTAATAGGTAGTTTATGGGTGTTATAGTGTACTTTTTAGCACTTTAGTTATGAGTTTTATGCTACAGCGTTGTGGTGTAAAACTCATAACTACTGACTTTAAAATGCGGTACGAATCTTGACGGGGTAGAGTGTACCGCTCACTTTTTGGTCTCCCAGGACAAGCTCGTAATACCGACGCTATGGAAGTCCCTTACGGCTAGATTACGAGTTGTGCGTTTAGGGTAAAAAAGCAGCGTTAAGAGGTCCTAACACTTCTTTTTTTATGCCCGCTGCTATTACAATTTTTGAAGGTTTAGGGGCACCGCACACTTCTTTGGCCTTACCGCAAAGGTACACCCTCCAAGATTCCTAAGGCATTTAAAATTCAGTAGTTAAGAGTTTTATGGTACAACGCCGTAACATAAAACTCATAACTAAAGTTCTAAAAAGTACACTAACACCCATAAACTACCTATTAACCCTTAAACTGAGGCCCTCCCGCATTGCAAACACTAAAATAACATTTTTAACCCCTAATCTGCCGCTCCAGACACCGCCACCACCTACATTACATTTATGAACCCCTAATCTGCTTCCCCCAACATCGCCGACACCTACATTATATTTATTAACCTCTAATCTGCCGTCCCCAATGTCACCGCAACCTACCTGCACTTATTAACCCCTAATCTGCTGCCCCAACGTCGCCGCCACTAAAATAAACATACTGCCACTATAATAAACATATTAACCCCTAAACCGCCGCCTCACAAACATTAGTTAAATATTATTAACCCCTAATCTGCCATCCCTAACATAGCCGCCACCTACCTACATTTATTAATCCCTAATCTGCCGCCCCCAACATTGCCGCCACTATACTAAATGTATTAACCCCTAAACCTAAGTCTAACCCTAACCCTAACACCCCCTAACTTAAATATAATTAAAATAAATCTAACTAAAAATTCCTATCATTACCCAAATAATTCCTATTTAAAACTAAATACTTACCTATAAAATAAACCCTAAGCTAGCTACAATATAACTAATAGTTACATTGTAACTAGCTTAGGGTTTATTTTTATTTTACAGGCAAGTTTGTATTTATTTTAACTAGGTAGAATAGTTATTAAATAGTTATTAACTATTTAATAGCTACCTAGCTAAAATAAATACAAAAGTACCTGTAAAATAAAACCTAACCTAAGTTACAATAACACCTACCACTACACTATAATTAAATAAATTAACTAAATTAAATACAATAACCTAAATTAAATTAAATTAGCTAAAGTTAAAAAAACAAACAAACACTAAATTACAGAAAATAATAAACAAATTACAAGATATTTAAACTAATTACACCTAATCTAATAGCCCAAAAATGCCAAAAAAAGTATGCGGTGCCCCTAAATCTGCAAGCCGGTAGTAAAAAAGCAGCGTTATAAGGCTTAACGCTGCTTTTTTACTCATAACACAAGACTCGTAATCTAGCAGATAGTTTTTACCTCTGTGATTATCTTGTATCTAAGCTTCTGGTGACTGCCTCCTAATCTCAGATCTTTGACAGACTTGCATTTCAGGCAATTAGTGCTGACTTAAATAACTTCATGTGCATGAGCACAATGTAATTTATATGAAACACTCTTTAGCTGTCTAAAAGTGGTTGAATGCATTTAGATAAGAGGCAGCCTTCAATGGCTTAGAAATTAGCATATGAGCCTACCTAGGTTTAGCTTTCAACTAAGAATACTAAGAACTAAGCAAATTTGATGATAAAAGTAAATTAGAAAGTTGTTTAAAATTCCATGCCGTATCTGAATTATGGACTGGATTTGGACTTTACTATCGCTTTAAAGGGAATCATCCAAAAGTCATGTTAATATACTGTGTGCTCATTTCATATTCTACACCTATTCTACAAGTGCAAAAGCTTTATTATGATTTTGGAATTTTGGTTTATATCTTTTATTTGGACGTGTACATGTTGTTTTTTGTGGAAAACAGGTATTTTCTTCCCTTTGACATTTTCAGAGTTCATGTGCTGTGATAATTTACCATTAATTTATTGTGCTTTAATATAATAAAAGATAAAGGCTTTCCATCTATCAAAATAAATGACAAGTATATGCCTAATGGTATCCTATGACCCAGCATTTAAAGGTATAACTCTGGAATACAGCCAAGACATTCTAAAAGGAGTGCAAGGATCCTTGCATGTGACAAAGTCAAACCGGCCTTTATAAATTACTTTTATAAAAATATATTTAAACTGTCTGCCAGGATCTTAATGACATTTTTATAAGTTTGATTCAATGATGATATTGATCTGTTTGATGCCATAACTTTAAGGTCTCTTTTTCAGTTTCACATCATATCTATTAAAATAAATGTGAATGAACACTATTAAAGATGAAAATGTATGCTCTTTGTGCCATGCTCAAATCAGCTGTAAATGAGGTTTCAAGTTACTGGTGGTTGTTACTTTAGAACTGGATCATATCCAAAATTACTAACTAATGGTATCATTATTTCATTTGAATGTTATTTAAAAATATAACCACTTAATCAGAGTAAAATGTTTAACAAGTGATTGAAGGAATGGAGTTATATCTGTAAACTAAATAATGAACAATAGATTATAGCCCCCCATACTGTGGTAAAGAGCCACCTTGTGCCCATACCTAGGGGAACAAACTCTAGACCTATTCCATCAACCAAAAACCAAAGCTATCCAGCATTACTTCAGTGACCCCTATGGCTGTAAATGCCCAAACCCATAACTCATAGGCTATCATCACTTCTTTCAGATTTTAGACTTCTTTCTGGTCTCAGTCCTCCACCCCAATAGCCAATGATTTGCAGGGTGAGATATGTTGCCACTACACAATACAACATCAAGATAAAGTAGAGAATATAACCACAATAACATTTGGAAGAATAAATCCAGTCTGTCAGGCACTGTATACTAAACAAACATACACAAATTGTTAACTGTTATACTGGTATGCAAAATGATATGAACCCATGATAACAAGCTCTCTGTTAACTTTTTTTATTCCTGCATCCATCCCTATGGGAAGAAAACTGATTAAACCAGCCCTAAGGCCAGACCACTGGGTTTAATGCAATGGCATGTCAGATTTCATGGTGCAAATCTGTTTGATTGACAGAATTATTACACCCAAGACACATAAGGACATACAGTTTATCCCATATGTACTGTGCATCAGTGGTTAAGAAAGTAGTGAATTATATGTCTAAAACACCTCACTGTCACCATTCTCCTGACAGTGAAAAACTTTAACGCTTGACCCATTGGACATAGTAATGACCACCAATCCAAACACACTAAGGACCCTGTGCCATCATTACAATAAGAAATAGACACAATAGGCAAATACCTTAAACATGAGCATATATGGGAACAAGCCAGAATGAGAGGAAATGAAATGTGGTTTCTAGCTTAATCCTCATGGAGAGCACAATCCAAGGTGGCTATTGTCATTGTCAAGTGGTTGAAATTATGAATGGTAACCATCGTCAACCTAAATGAAAAATGCCTGTTCAACTTTTTTCTGCCGGAAAGGGTGAGGCGTAATGCAGGATGGATTAATACAACTATGAATTGCATCACTTGCTAAAACAGTATATAACGTAAACCACAACAGGTGTTATCCATCTGCATGAAAAAGAAGATGACTCCTGATCAAGGCCTTAGCAATAAAATATTTAGAGGCAAGGTGCACTGGGGACTTGTCTTATTAAGGTGACCCAGTGCATTCAGCCTTGTGCATCAGTCATAGATCAGTAGAGAAAAGACACTTGATCCATCAAAGGGGACAACTTAGCAGCTGGTGGATATTGTCATTATGGAAGAAAGTGACACAGGTGAAGTAAAGCAGTCAAAAAGAAGAAATGTGGAAGAAACAGATGCAGACAAAGAAGTTAAATTAAAGAGACATTAAACTTTTCTCCATAAAACATTTAGGGCTAGATTACAAGTGGCACTGTATTTTTTTGAGGGGATTGCAAAAACTCTGCTTGTGTTAGGCATTTTGCTCTAGTCAGGTTGCGTTCGTATCACAGTTTCTAAAAAAAGTATTTTGTGCAAGCGTTAACCCAAATAGCCCAAAAAACCTAACTTAATTTTCCACTTGCACGTGCATGTATTTCCCCATAGAAGTCAATGGATAAGAAAAATTGTTGGGGAAAAAAAACCAAACAACCATCGTGCAAACAACATAGCATATACATAGTTAAAATCTTTATTAAATATGAATATTGCATAAATATGTTTTATCATGTTTTTGTCTACATAATGACAAAGGGATATAATGCACTTATATATACCGGTATATGTCTATATATGTGTACATATATATTAATGTTTTTTATATGTGTATATATAACTGTAAATACATGTATACACATATAATTACATTAATATGTATGTACTATCTATGAATATATATATATATATATATATATATATATATATATGTGTGTGTATTTATATATATATATATATGGATATATATATGGTATAAGTGTGTGTGTATATATATATATATATATATATATATATATATAACACACAGAGAAAACCCAGCACTCACTTACAAGCTCTCAGCTAAGATTTAAAAGCAAAAATGGAAAGGTTAGTTACCGCATCTGGCCAAATGGGACAAGCCCAGGTACCTCGTCAAGGTCCTTACCAATACCTGGGACCCTAAAACAGCCACACAATGCAAGCTTTCAAATCCAAACAAACTGGGAACAAGGGAAGGGTGCACAGGAATATGTAATCACCCTAGACATATACAAAACACGGAAGGGAACTGCGCTCTCATACTGGACCGGGTACACATCCCATGACCCTGCAACATGCTCAGCCCTGGGTGCCACTGGCACTCACAGGAAGCTGTGCTGTTCCCAGAGTCATAGGCAGTTAACCACAGTCAGGTCTGGGTGCAAGAACCATAGGGAAAATTACAAAACAAATTAAAACAACACACAGAGAAAACCCAGCACTCACTTACAAGCTCTCAGCTAAGATTTAAAAGCAAAAATGGAAAGGTTAGTTACCGCATCTGGCCAAATGGGACAAGCCCAGGTACCTCGTCAAGGTCCATTCCAATACCTGGGACCCTAAAACAGCCACACAATGCAAGCTTTCAAATCCAAACAAACTGGGAACAAGGGAAGGGTGCACAGGAATATGTAATCACCCTAGACATATACAAAACACAGAAGGGAACTGCACTCTCATACTGGACCGGGTACACATCCCATGTCCCTGCAACATGCTCAGCCCTGGGTGCCACTGGCAGTTTGTTTGGATTTGAAAGCTTGCATTGTGTGGCTGTTTTAGTGTCCCAGGTATTGGAAAGGACATTAACGAGGTACCTGGGCTTGTCCCATTTGGCCAGAAGCGGTAACTAACCTTTCCATTTTTGCTTTTAAATCTTAGCTGAGAGCTTGTAAGTGAGTGCTGGGTTTTCTCTGTGTGTTGTATTAATTTGTTTTGTAATTTTCTCTATGGTTCTTGCACCCAGACCTGTCTGGGGTTAACTGCTTGTGGCTCTGGGGACAGCACAACTTCCTGTGAGTGCCAGTGTCACCCAGGGCTGAGCATGTTGCAGGGTCATGGGATGTGTACCCGGTCCGGTATGAGAGTGCAGTTCCCTTCCGTGTTTTGTATATGTCTAGGATGGTTACATATTCCTGTGCACCCTTCCCTTGTTTTCAGTTTGTTTGGATTTGAAAGCTTGCATTGTGTGGCTGTTTTAGGGTCCCAGGTATTGGAAAGGACCTTGACGAGGTACCTGGGCTTGTCCCATTTGGCCAGATGCGGTAACTAACCTTTCCATTTTTGCTTTTAAATCTTAGCTGAGAGCTTGTAAGTGAGTGCTGGGTTTTCTCTGTGTGTTGTTTTAATTTGTTTTGTAATTTTCCCTATGGTTCTTGTACCCAGACCTGACTGGGGTTAACTGCCTGTGACTCTGGGAACAGCACAGCTTCCTGTGAGTGCCAGTGGCACCCAGGGCTGAGCATGTTGCAGGGTCATGGGATGTGTACCCGGTCCAGTATGAGAGTGCAGTTACCTTCCGTGTTTTGTATATATATATATATATATATATATATATATATATATACAAATACATCTTTAGCAATGTATATGTTTGTGTCTCACTGTTAAAGTTAAAGTTTTTTCTAACACCCAAGATCTCCAATCTTTGACCCCTTATAACTTTTTGTGCAATATTTTAAAAAAAATCTTTTTATCAGACAGTGTTAATATTTGATATATATATTGCCCCTGACTAATTATAACATAGTTAGTAGAACAAGTGTAAAAATGTCAATACGTGAGCAAATTGGTTTGTTAAATATTTCCATGGCAACAGTAGTGTATATAAACCTTTGACCCGGTAGCAGTCAAATATGGTCTATGAGTACGGCATAACATTGTGACCCGAAACATGTCAGATAGACTGCTACTTTTGATCAAAACTTATTTTAAGGATTAAAGATTTTTTGGCATTTTTCTCCTGGACTGCGTTTCACTTTTTCAATGTTAATATGAGTGTAATTGTACTTTGTAATTTTTTTTTTATTTTTTTTTTGTGTAACTTATATAAAGGGTGATTGCGCTAGCTCAGTCACAATTTCGCTCCATTTGTAATATTAGCAGACTGAAATGGCTTGCAAAAACATGATTGCACTAGTGCAAAACCGTTTGTGTCTCATTAGTAATCTAGCCCTTAGTTGTTCATTATTAAAGGGACAAAAAAATCCCACTTTTTCTTCTCTGATTCAGATAGAGCATAAAGTTGTAAACAACTTTCAAATTTACTTTCATGATTGATGTTGCCTACTTTTCATGCAATTTAACTATGTATATTGGAGTGTGTCCACTTTCCCCAGAAAGGCTGTAGTGTATTCCATAGAATGCAGAATTGTGACAACATGGCATACTGCACACTGATTTGCTGATATGTGCAGGAGCTTGTTTTATATGTTCATAATTGGCCACAATAAAAGAAGTAAGATAAACAGCATTTAAGAGTCTTTTCAAGAGATTTATTCCAGGCCTGCAAAACAATGCAACATTTTCTAACACAACAGTTTATGGTAAGATTCCTGTTTCTTGTTCCTACCTCTGACCTGGATGTAGTTCTATAGGTTAACATGATTCCTCACACTAACAGCTTGTAGTGTCTTCATTTCTTTACATGAAACACACTCTGCTACAAAATTACCTACAGTGGAGCTTCATCCAACCGGCTAAGGTCTTTAACACCCCATTAAATAAGAAGAGATCCACCTCATTAATACTATCCTTCAAGAGAAATTTTTTATCTAATTCACCCTTTAAATTCAACATAACTAATACTAAAATGATAAAATCTATATTTAAAAAAATTCTTTAGTAAAAACAAAATCTCTGGAAATGGAAGCACAGAACACTGTTATATTCCACACAGCCATTGGCTGCACACTCTAGTGACCCATTAATAACTGCCCCTATAATTGGCCACAGCAGAGAAAGAAACCTAAGTTACAACATGGCAGCTCCCATTGTTTTATAGACACTTAAAGTGAAGGTAAACTTTAATGAATGAATGCCTGGTTTTTAAAAATACTATTAAAAACAGGGGCACTTCCATTCATCAAAGTTTAGAAAGCAGCCGTTTTGTTTAAAAACTTACCTTTGTTATTTTCACAGCCAGAGCAGCTTCCCCCACCTGGAGATCCTCTCTTCACACGTCAGCAATGACTAATCCGGCTTTCTCCAATCATGGCTTTCCCCCCAGGGGAGTCATTGACTGAGGCAAGATCGATGACTGCTAGTTAACAACAGTCCGATGCTAATCGCCCCGTACTTGGTGTGCATGTTTTTGATGGCTTTTTTCATAAATAAGGCAAGCGTATTGAGATCCGTGGCCACGATGTTTGGCGATGTTAGGAGAGTGTATTGATGCTAGCTAATGCAACATAGTTGACGCTTTGATAAATATCCCCCTTAGGCTGAGGGTAAATTCAATACAAGTGAGTCACAAATAATATGTGAAAAATTAGAGTTAAACGTCATGTGTTAAAAATAAAAAATAACAAGACGTGATTGTGATTATAATTATTATTATTAGAATATTTCATTTGAAAAAATTGGGGTTAAAAAAACTAGTGAAGTGAACAAAATTATAAGCATAAGTCACTCGCTAGATTAATAACAAGAGGGCAAAACATGATCCGTAAGGATATACCTTATTAACAATTAAAAACACATTAATTTAGGTAGAAGCTTAAACTCCATCCAGCTGTAATCTTTATCATTAAGTTTAACCCCTTAATGACCACAATATACCCTGTATGTCACTGGTCGTTAAGGGTTTTTTCAGGACATAATAGCACAAATCTAGCAAGAACACTATATTAATGCCCTCCCTCCAGCAGGCTTTGTGGAATAGAGCAGTCTCAACGCTGCTGGCAAGACCGCGCTATAAAACCATCAATTCCCAAAAAAAGACCAGTGACATACAGGGTACGTCGCTGGTCCTTAAGGGGTTAAGATATCTGTATGCTTATAAGAGCCCTACTTAACAGCATTATGAGATCTAACTGATTCAGTTAATGTTGTCATCCATCAACATTAACTGGAATCTTACCTGTCAGGCTAGAATCGTACCTGTCAAATCCTACACATCACCCGCTGCCTCCCTCCTCCGTGCCAGATGATAAAGACCCTCCACATTTTATTTGGATTGACGTTCCTACTGGCCCATATTTAAAGCCAAGAGAAAGTGGATAAACAATGTTCTTTGCATTTTCTGGTTGATGTTACGTCTATCTTTACACATCAGGAGTTTCTCAGTGCACATTTGCAGGTTCCTCCTGAATAGCAGCTGGAGTAGTTACCAGAAGTGATCACATTTGCGGTCAGCATGAGGATCTCTCTGGCTCTGTCTTTGTAAACATACATGATATCGCAGACCACGGTGGCATCATCAGTGAGCTCTGGGAGAAGTCGCAGTAGCGGGGAGCGTTCAGACAGCTACTCCGGATATCTACACCCCTAGAGCCAGTAGTGCTTTCAATGCTCAAAAGATCATCTATCCTGTGAGTAGTTTCATGTGTGCAGGTGTTGGCTGTTCTGTCCAAACTTACTTCACCAGGAATATCTCCTTTTCCTTTACAGATTGACCACTGCCAGGATGCCATTTTAGAGAACGGCTCTGGTTTTCCCTTTCTCTTTGAGATACGGACTGCATTTTGTATTATACAGAACCATTTGTTTACTCTATTTTTTTTGCTAGTTCAGACCATAGATTGGTCAGTTCATTGTATCTATTGTGTTTGTTTCACTTTGCACCCATATTTTGATACATTTGTCGGTTTGTATAGCTACATTAATAAATCTTTTGCATCTGATTTTATAACATAGTGGTTTGTGTTAGTTCGGCTTCCATTCTGAGTTAGACGTAAATCTGCTCACTCATATTTGTATACACATATATATTTTTTATTTATACATAGCCTTAAGCCTCTTAGGGGCGCGGTAGTTTTTTTGTATATACTTTTTGTATATGCATCCCTTTCTTTCTACTATTTGCTAAACTCTGAGGAGAGAGTTTATTACTACTGCTTTTAAGGCCATAGCTCTAGTGCTCACCATTTCCCTTTTTTCTTTGGTATAAAAGTTTAGGCATAACCATAATTTTTATTAGATTAATTTGGCCTGATAAGGGATTTGGTAATTGGGCCCTTACCGGAGGTATGTTTAATTTCTAAATAAGATTTGGGTTAGTATGTAACAATATACCTAGATATTTAAATAACCCAGCAGTTGTCTTAAACCTTGAGTATACTGTTGTAAGGTCAGATGAATTATGCAAATGGGTCAGCTCAAGATTTATCTTATAGCCTGAAATTTTCCTAAATAATTCCAATATAGAGTTTAGGTATTGTATTACCTGGGTTCTGTAAATAAAATATTAGATCATCAGCATATAGTGATAAATGAAGGGAGTGGGGGCCAATCCTAACTCCCTCCAGTGATTTCCTGGCATAAATAGCAATAATTAATTAATTAAATTAAAAAGAAGAGGTGAGAGAGGACAACCCTGTCTGGTTGGAAGAGCGTAAGATTGAGAAACCTCTCCATTACCAATAATTGAAGCATGTGGGCTTGTGTAAAGTGTTTGAATACATTTCCAAAAGTCCTCTCTGATTCCAAAGTGAGCTAGGGATATTAGCAAATTGTCCCATTCGACCCAATCTAATGTCTTCTCTGCATCGATGGTGAGGAGACAGGCATCCGGTATTAACTCTGGCCGTTTATCACCATTATTCTGCCAGAAATTGGAAATCACTGCCAGAGTTTTATGAATATTAGAAACAAACGACTGTTGCTTCATAAAGCCCATTTGATCTTTGTGTATGATATTACCCACTACTCCAGCGAGTCTATTCGCTAGGATTTTTTAAAAAATATATAGTTGTTATTCAACAATGATATGGGGCTATACGAGGTAGTAGAAGTAGGGTCTTTATGTGGTTTTAAAATTAAACATATATGGGCATCAGCAAAATTACAGGAAGGTGTAGCTGATCCCTTTAAGTAAGCAGTGAATATAGTAATATTAGTTACTGGGCTAATCTCTTTTGGTAGAATTTTATAATCTATCTGAATTTTATCTGGTCCTGCAGCTTTACCTAATTTACCTTTTTGGATGACTTTCTGAACTTCTAAGGTTCCAATAGGAGCATTTAATTGATTCAGTTGATCTATAGTTAAAGTAGGAGTTTTAATTTGAGACCAGAAATATTCTTTATCTCTTGGTGTGATCAGATTTTTAGAATAGAGTGTTTTATAAGAATGTACAAATTCTTCCATTATATTTTTATTATCAGTATAAGTGATGTTATTGGAGACTATGGATGTAATTAGCAATTTAGAGGATATTGTTTTAACTGTATTTTCTAGTACTTTCCCTGTCTTATTACAAAACCTGTAAAAGCAACCCTTCCTATAGGTTTGGAACAATACATTTTGTTGTTTCATAGCTAACTCCCGAAATCTCTTTTTCTCATAGTATTGTTGCCTAGTCTGAGATGATGGATGATTAAGGTAAACATTAAATGCATTGGCCATAGCTGTGGCAGTGTCATGATCCGTCCACCAACATTCTAAGTTATAATGAGCTGTAAAGCTAGTAATTTGTCCTCTCAGAACTGCCTTGGTGGCCTCCCAAAATAGACTAGGGGTATCAATATGTTGAGAATTAAAACTATTATATTCTTGCCATTGTGTCTGTAGATGTTTTCTTAACTCTTGATTCTGATAAAGATATGTAAGGAACCGCCAGGCCCTTTAAGGAGGCTTATTTAAGGTGGATTGTAATTGCAACTGTATGGGTAATTGCAACTGTATGGGGGCATGATCAGATATAATAAAATCAGTAATGTCTGTATACAGGATACCTTTGAACAATTGTAGTAAAGATAAAAAGTAATCTATACAAGAGAGGGACCTGTGTACATTGAATACACATGTAAAGTCTCTCTGCTTTGGGTGTTGAGATTTTCAAGGCATAGCGTGTTTTTCAGTTTATTAATACTCAGCTAGATTATGAGTTTGGCGTTATGAGTGAAAATGCAGCGTTATGCTACATAACGCTGCTTTTTCCCCTAACGCCACTATTGCAAGTTTTGCAGGTATAGGTGCAACGTCAGTACCGCACTTTGAAAAATGTCCTTTTTCAATGGGACTTTCATAGCGCCAGTATTACGAGTTTTGCTGTGAGGCCAAAAAGTAAGTGGTACACTCTATACCGACAAGATTCGAACCACCATCTAAATTCAGTATTTATGAGTTTTACGTTACAAAGTTGTAGCATAAAACTCATAACTAAACTGTCACAAAGTACACTAACACCCATAAACTACATATTAACCCCTAAACTGAGGCCCTCCCGCATCGCAAATAATAAAAAAATGTATTAACCCCTAATCTGCCGCCCTGGACATCACAGCCACTTAAAAAATGTATTAACCCCTATTCCGCCACTCCCCGACATTGTCGCCACTATAATAAAATTATTAACCCCTAAACCGCCACCCTCCCACATAAAAAACACTATTTAAATATAATTAACCCCTAATCTGCCGTCTGTCCACTCCGCCGCTATAATAAACCTATTAACCACTAAACCTAACCCTAACGTTACCCTAACCCTAACACCCCCTAACTTAAATATAATTAAAATAAATCTAAATTAAACCTACTATTATTACCTAAATAATTCCTATTTAAAACTAAATACTTACTTACCTGTAAAATAAACCCTAAGCTAGCTGCAATATAACTAATAGTTACATTGTATCTATCTTAGGTTTTATTTTTATTTCACAGCTAAGTTTGTATTTATTTTAACTAGGTAGACTAGTTAGTAAATAGTTATTTACTATTTACTAGCTACCTAGTTAAAATAAATACAAAGTTACCTGTAAAATAAAACCTAACCTGAGTTACACAAAAACCTAACATTACAATAAGCAAAATACATTTATCTAAATTACAAAAAAAAATAAACACTAAATTACACAAAATAAAAAAGATATTATAAAAAATAAAAACCAAATACACCTAATCTAATAGCCCTATCAAAATAAAAATAAAAAAGCCCCCCCTAAAAAAAAAAAACCCTAGCCTACACTAAACTGCCAATGACCCTTAAAAGGGCCTTTTGCGGGGCATTGCCCCAAATAAATGAGCTTTTTTACCTGTAAAAAAAATACAAACAACCCCCAACAGTAAAACCCACCACCCACACAACCAAACCCCCTGAATAAAATCCTATCTAAATAAACCTAAGCTAACCATTGCCCTGAAAAAGGAATTTCGATGGGCATTGTCCTTAAAAGGGTATTTAGCTCTTTTACATTGCCCAAAACCCTGAGCTAAAAATAAAACCACCCAATAAACCCTTAAAAAACCTAATACTAACCCCTAACGATCCACTTATAGTTATTGAAGACCGGACATCCATCCTCATCCAGGCAGCAGAAGTCTTCATCCAAGAGGGCAGAAGTCTTCATCCTAGCGGGCAGAAGTCTTCATCCAAGTGGGTAGAAGTCTTCATCCAAGCGGGCAGAAGTCTTCATCCAGATGGCATCTTCTATCTTCATCCATCCGGCGCGGAGTGGGTCCATCTTCAAGACATCTGGCGGGTTGCATCCCCTTCTTCCGATGGCTGTTGAAGAATGAAGTTTCCCTTTAAATGACGTCATCCAAGATGGCGTCCCTTACATTCCGATTGGCTGATAGAATTCTAACAGCCAATAGGAATTAAGGGGGGGGGGGAATCCTATTGGCTGGTGCAATCAGCCAATAAGATTGAGCTCATATTCAATTGGCTATTCCAATCAGCCAATAGAATGCGAGCTCAATCCTATTGGCTGATTGCAACAGCCAATATAATTTTTTCCCCTTAATTCCTATTGACTGATAGAATTCTATCAGTCAATGAGAATGTAAGGGACGCCATCTTGGATGACATCATTTAAAGGGAAACTTCATTCTTCAACAGCCATCAGAAGAAGAGGATGCTCCGTGCTGGATGTCATGAAGATGGACCCGCTCCACGCCGGATGAATGAAGATAGAAGATGCTGTCTGGATGAAGATTTCTGCCCATTTGGATGAAGACTTTGGCCCGCTTGGATGAAGACTTCTGCCGGCTTCAATGAGGACTTCTGCCCGTTTGGATGAAGACTTCTGCTGCCTGGATGAGGATGGATGTCCGGTCTTCAAAAACTGTAAGTGGATTGTTAGGGGTAAGTGTTAGTTTTTTTAAGGGTTTATTGGGTTTTATTTAAAGCTTAGGGGTTTGGGAAATGTAAAAGAACTAAATGCCCTTTGAAGGGCAATGCCCATCCAAATGCCCTTTTTAGGGCAATGGTTAGCTTAGGTTTATCTAGATAGGATATTTTTTTTTACAAGTAAAAGAGCTGATTTCTTTGGGGCAATGCCCCGCAAAAGGCCCTTTTAAGGGCCATTGGCAGTTTTGTGTAGGCTAGGGTTTTTATTTGGGGGGGCTTTTTTATTTTGATAGGGCTATTAGATTAGGAGTAAATCATTTTTATTTTTGATAATTTATTTTTTATTTTGTGTAATTTAGTGTTTATTTTTTTTTTGTAATTTAGATAATTGTATTTTGTTCATTTAATTTATTTAATTTATTGTAATGTTAGGTGTTAGTGTAACTCAGGTTAGGTTTTATTTTAGAGGTAACTTTGTATTTATTTTAACTAGGTAGCTAGTAAATAGTTAATAACTATTTACTAACTAGTCTACCTAGTTAAAATAAATACAAACTTAGCTGTGAAATAAAAATAAAACCTGACGGCTAGATTTAGAGTTGGGCGGTAGCTGTCAAAACCAGCGTTAGAGGGTCCTAACACTGGTTTTTACCGCCCTCTGGTATTTGGAGCCAGTCATTAAAAGGGTCTAACCTCACTTTGCAGACGCGACTTTTCCATACCGCAGATCCCCCTACGCCCCCCCTGCGTATCCTATCTTTTCAATGGGATCTTTCTAACGCCGCTATTTAGAGTAGTGGCTGAAGTGAGCGTTAGAAATCTAACGACAAAACTCAAGCCGCAGAAAAAAGTCAGTAGTTAAGAGCTTTCTGGGCTAACGCCGGTTTATAAAGCTCTTAACTACTGTGCTCTAAAGTACACTAACACCCATAAACTACCTATGTACCCCTAAACCGAGGCCCCCCACATCGCTGCCACTCTATTAAAAATTTGTAACCCCTAATCTGCCGACCGCACGCCGCTGCCACCTACGTTATCCCTATGAACCCCCTAATCTGCTGCCCCTAACACCGCCGACCCCTATATTATATTTATTAAACCCTAATCTGCCCCCCTCAACGTCGCCGACACCTGCCTACACTTATTAACCCCTAATCTGCCGACCGGACCGCGCCGCTATTATAATAAAGTTATTAACCCCTAATCCGCCTCACTCCCGCCTCAATAACCCTATAATAAATAGTATTAACCCCTAATCTGCCCTCCCTAACATCGCCGACACCTAACTTCAAACATTAACCCCTAATCTGCCGACTGGAGCTCACCGCTATTCTAATAAATGTATTAACCCCTAAAGCTAATTCTAACCCTAACCCTAACACCCCCCTAAGTTAAATATAGTTTTTATCTAACAAAATAAATTAACTATTATTAAATAACTTATTCCTATTTAAAGCTAAATACTTACCTGTAAAATAAACCCTAATATAGCTACAATATAAATTATAATTATATTGTAGCTATTTTAGGATTAATATTTATTTTACAGGCAACTTTGTAATTATATTAACCAGGTACAATAGCTATTAAATAGTTAAGAACTATTTAATAGCTACCTAGTTAAAATAATTGCAAAATTACCTGTAAAATAAATCCTAACCTAAGTTACAATTAAACCTAACACTACACTATCATTACATTAATTAAATACAATACCTACAATTATCTACAATTAAACCTAACACTACACTATCAATAAATTAATTAAATACAATATCTACAAATAAATACAATGAAATAAACTAACTAAAGTACTAAAAAAGAACTAAGTTACAAAAAATATAAAAATATTTACAAACATTAGAAAAATATTACAACAATTTTAAACTAATTACACCTACTCTAAGCCCCCTAATAAAATAACAAAGCCCCCCAAAATAAAAAAATGCCCTACCCTATTCTAAATTAAAAAAGTTCAAAGCTCTTTTACCTTACCAGCCCTGAAAAGGGCCCTTTGCGGGGCATGCCCCAAAGAATTCAGTTCTTTTGCCTGTAAAAAAAACACATACAATACCCCTCCCAACATTACAACCCACCACCCACATACCCCTAATCTAACCCAAACCCCCCTTAAATAAACCTAACACTAAGCCCCTGAAGATCTCCCTACCTTGTCTTCACCTCACCGGGTCCCGATCTGTCCAGAAGAGCCTCCGATGTCTTGATCCAAGCCCAAGCGGGGGGCTGAAGAGTGATGTCCATCCTCGGGCTGAAGTCTGGATCCAAGCGGCGGCTGAAGAAATCCATCATCGGGCTGAAGTCGGAAGTCCATCACCGGGATGAAGTCTTCTATCAAGCAGCATCTTCAATCTTCTTTCTTCCGGAGCGGAGCCATCTTCTTCCCAGCTGACGCGGATCCATCCTCTTCTAACGACGCCTACTCGCCGAATGACGGTTGCTTTAAATGACGTCATCCAAGATGGCGTCCCTCGAATTCCGATTGGCTGAGAGGATCAGCCAATCGGAATTAAGGTAGGAATATTCTGATTGGCTGATGGAATCAGCCAATCAGATTCAAGTTCAATTCGATTGGCTGATCCAATCAGCCAATCAGATTGAGCTCGCATTCTATTGGCTGATCGGAACAGCCAATCGGAATTCGAGGGACGCCATCTTGGATGACGTCATTTAAAGGAACCATCATTCGGCGAGTAGGCGTCGTTAGAAGAGGAAGGATCCGCGTCGGCTGGGAAGAAGATGGCTCCGCTCCGGAAGAAAGAAGATTGAAGATGCTGCTTGATAGAAGACTTCATCCCGATGATGGATTTCTTCAGCCGCCGCTTGGATCCAGACTTCAGCCCGAGGATGGACGTCACTCTTCAGCCCCCCGCTTGGGCTTGGATCAAGACTTCGGACCCTCTTCTGGACAGATCGGGACCCGGTGAGGTGAAGACAAGGTAGGGAGATCTTCAGGGGCTTAGTGTTAGGTTTATTTAAGGGGGGTTTGGGTTAGATTAGGGGTATGTGGGTGATGGGTTGTAATGTTGGGGGGGTATTGTATGTGTTTTTTTTTACAGGCAAAAGAGCTGAATTCTTTGGGGTATGCCCCGCAAAGGGCCCTTTTCAGGGCTGGTAAGGTAAAAGAGCTTTGAACTTTTTTAATTTAGAATAGGGTAGGGCATTTTTTTATTTTGGGGGGCTTTGTTATTTTATTAGGGGGCTTAGAGTAGGTGTAATTAGTTTAAAATTGTTGTAATATTTTTCTAATGTTTGTAAATATTTTTTAATTTTTTGTAACTTAGTTCTTTTTTATTTTTTGTACTTTAGTTAGTTTATTTCATTGTATTTATTTGTAGGTATTGTATTTAATTAATGTATTGATAGTGTAGTGTTAGGTTTAATTGTAACTTAGGTTAGGATTTATTTTACAGGTAATTTTGTAAATATTTTAACTATTTTAGCTATTAAATAGTTCTTAACTATTTAATAGCTATTGTACCTGGTCAAAATAAATACAAAGTTGCCTGTAAAATAAATATTAATCCTAAAATAGCTATAATATAATTATAATTTATATTGTAGCTATATTAGGGTTTATTTTACAGGTAAGTATTTAGCTTTAAATAGGAATAATTTATTTAATAAGGGTTAATTTATTTCGTTAGATAAAAATTATATTTAACTTAGGGGGGTGTTAGTGTTAGGGTTAGAATTAGCTTTAGGGGTTAATACATTTATTACAGTAGCGGCGAGATTCGGTCGGCAGATTAGGGGTTAATAATTGAAGTTAGGTGTCGGCGATGTTAGGGAGAGCAGATTAGGGGTTAATACTATTTATTTTAGGGTTATTGAGGCGGGAGTGAGGCGGATTAGGGGTTAATAACTTTATTATAGTAGCGGTGAGGTGCGGTCGGCAGATTAGGGGTTAATTATTGTAGGTAGCTGGCGGCGACGTTGTGGGGGGCAGATTAGGGGTTAATAAATATAATATAGGGGTCGGCGGTGTTAGGGGCAGCAGATTAGGGGTACATAGGGCTAATGTAGGTAGCGGCGGTTTACGGAGCGGCAGATTAGGGGTTAAAAAAATATGCAGGGGTCAGCGATAGCGGGGGCGGCAGAATAGGGGTTAATAAGTGTAAGGTTAGGGGTGTTTAGACTCGGGGTACATGTTAGAGTGTTAGGTGCAGACGTAGGAAGTGTTTCCCCATAGAAAACAATGGGGCTGCGTTAGGAGCTGAATGCTGCTTTTTTGCAGGTGTTAGGTTTTTTTTCAGCTCAAATGGCCCCATTGTTTTCTATGGGGGAATCGTGCACGAGCATGTTTTTGAAGCTGGCACCGCTGGAATTTAGAGTTGCAGTGGCGTTAAATTATGCTCTACGCTCCCTTTTTGGAGCCTAACGCACTGAAAACGCAGCCCTTCTGTGAACTCTAAATACCAGCGGTATTGAAAAGGTGCGGGGGAAAAAAAGCATGTGTAGCTAACGCACCCCTTTGGCCGCCAAACTCTAAATCTAGCCGTAAGATAGCTACAATGCAATTAGTTATATTGTAGCTAGCTTATGGTTTATTTTACAGGTAAGTAAGTATTTAGTTTTAAATAGGAATTATTTAGTTATTAATAGTAAGTTTTATTTAGAATTATTTTAATTATATTAAAGTTAGGGGGTGTTAGGGTTACGTTAGGGTTAGGGTTAGACTTAGGGGTTATGTTATGGGTTAATATATTTATTTAGTGTTAGTGATGTGGGAGGATAGATGTTTAGAGGTTAATAACTTTAGTATTGTGGCGGCGGCGACATTGGGGGCAGCAGATTAGGGATTAATAAAATTATGTAGGTGACGGCAAAGTTAGGGGTGGCAGATTAGGGGTTAATAAATTTATGTAGGTGACGATGACATTGGGGGCAGCAGATTAGGGGTTAATAAGTGTAATGTAGGTGTCGGCGATGTTGGGGGCAGCATATTAGGGGTTAATAAGTGTAATGTAGGTGGCAACGATGTTAGGGGCAGCAGATTAGGGGTGTTTACATTCAGGGTTTATGTTAAGGTGTTAGGTTTAAACATACATTATTTTTTCTCCATAGACATCAATGGCGCTGCGTTACGGAGCTTTATGCTCCACGATTGCAGGCGTTAGGCATTTTTTTAGCCGACTCTCCCAATTGATGTCTATGGGGAAATCGTGCACGAGCACTTCAAAACACTGCTTGTATTTGGGTGAGGTATGGAGCTCAATGCAAGCATATCGCCCGCACAAGCCGTTTTTTTGCAAACCTGTAATAGCAGCGCTATGAAAGGTGAGCAGTGAAAATAACATGCAAGTTATTAGCGAGCCAGCCATAACGCAAAACTTGTAATCTGGCTGACTGTTAGTTTCCATTCTATATCTCCTCTTGGCTGTTCCACCTTGATTTGCAATAACCCTTTCTGATTTACGATCTACAGGAAGAGTCTGTACTATCTTAAAATCGCCCCCTAGGAGAATAGGCATATCTGCATGTAACAATAGTATGGCTTGGAGGGTCTGCCAGAACAGTGGACTGAGGCAATTTGGACCATATATATTTCCAATTACGTAGGTTTGTCCAGCCATTTTTAAGGCCGCTATAATATACTTGCCGTTTGGATCTAGCTTAAGAATTGTGATCTGTACTGGCAGGGCCTTCTTAATCAAGATAGCCACCCCCTTTTTTTCCGACCCGTGGTAGGAGAGAAAAATACTTGTCTCACCCATCTAGTTTTTAATTTATAGTGTTCTATATCAGTGAGATGAGTTTCCTGCAAAAGTGCTTTATCTGTGTTGATAAGTTTCAAATGTTGAAGAATAATACTTCTCTTGACTGGGGAGGTGATACCTTCAATGTTCCAAGAAACAATTTTAAGGGGATGAGTCATTCTCTATATTAAAAATTGTGTGCGTGAGGGATTGTTGGTTGATCGTTTGATCGTGTATTATAATAAAAGCCAAACCTAACTGTGTCCTCAAGGGGAGCATGAAAAAAACGACATAAGTAATTATAAGTTGAAATCATAACAAGTGTAAAATAAATTGGTGTGAATACAATTATTTGCAAGTCTTACTGTCAATGTGTCGATGTTTGTATCTTAAAGTTATTCGCCTAGATTTAGAGTTTTGTCGGTAAAGACCCGCGGTGCTAATGAGGCTTTTTTTTCCAGTGGACCTTTAAGCCAACGCTGGTATTACGAGTTGTCTGAATGGCTGCATTAGCCTCAGAAAAGGGAGTATTGAGCATAATTTAGCTCCACTTCAACCCTCAATACCAGCGTTGCTTACCGTAGCGGTAAGCTTGAAAAACGTGCTTGTGCACGATATCCCAATAGGAAACAATGGGGCTGAGCTGGCTGGAAAAAAACTAACACCTGCAAAAAAGCAGCGTTCAGCTCCTAACGCAGCCCCATTGTTTCCTATGGGGAAACACTCTCTAAGTCTACACCTAACATGAACCTCAAGTCTAAACACCCCTAACCTTACACTTATTAACCCCTAATCTGCCGCCCCAGCTATCTCTGACACCTGCATTTTATTATTAACCCCTAATCTGCCGCTCCGGACACCTACACAACCTACATTATACCTATGAACCCCTAATCTGCTGCCCCTAACATCGTCGACACCTATATTATATTTATTACCCCCTAATCTGCCCCCCCCAACGTCGCCGCCACCTACCTACACTTATTAACCCCTAATCTGCCTACCGGACATCGCTGCCACTATAATAAATGTATTAACCCCTAAACCGCCGCAATCCCTCCTCGCAAACACTATAATACATTTTATTAACCCCTAATCTTCCCTCCCTAACATCGTTGCAACCTACCTACAATTATTAACCCCTAATCTACCACCCCCAACGTCGCCGCTACTGTAATAAAGTTATTAACCCCTAAACCTAAGTCTAACCCTAACCCTAACAACCCCCTAACTTAAATATAATTTAAATTAAACTAAATAAATTTACTATCATTAAAAACTAAATACGTACCTATAAAATAAACCCTAATATAGCTACAATATAACTAATAGTTACATTGTAGCTATTTTAGGATTTACATTTATTTTACAGGCAACTTTGTATTTATTTTATCTAGGTACAATAGCTATTAAATAGTTAATAACTATTTAATAGCTACCTAATTAAAATAATTACAAAATTACCTGTAAAATAAATCCTAACCTAAGTTACAAATACACCTAACACTACACTATCAATAAATTAATTAAATAAATTACCTACAATTATCTAAACTAAAATACAATTAAATAAACTAAACTATAGTACAAAAAAACCCCACTAAATTACAAAAATTAAAAAAAAATTACAAGAAGTTTAAACTAATTACACCTAATCTAAGCCACCTAATAAAATAAAAAAGCCCCCCAAAATAATAAAATGCCCTACCCTAGCCTAAATTACAAAGTAATCAGCTCTTTTACCAGCATTGCCCCAAAGTAATCAGCTATTTTACTTAAAATTTTACGTAAATAAAAATACAATACCCCCCCAACATTGCAACCCACCACCCACATACCCCTACTCTAAAACCCACCTTATCCCCCCTTAAAAAAACCTAACACTACCCCCCTGAAGATCACCCTACCTGGAGCTGTGTTCACCCAGCCGGGCACCGATGGGCCAGAAGTGGACATCCGGAGCGGCAGCAGTCTTCATCCAATCGGGGCAGAAGAGGTCCTCCAAGCGGCAGATGTCTTCATCCAAGCGGCATCTTTAATCTTCAATCAACCGGAGCGGAGCCATCTTGAATCCATCCGACGCGGAGCCATCCTCTTCGTACGATGTCTGAAGGCCGAATGAAGGTTCCTTTAAATGACATCATCCAAGATGGCGTCCCTCGAATTCCAGTTGGTTGATAGGATTCTATCAGCCAATCGGAATTAAGGTAGGAAAAAGTTTAATCCGACTGGCTGATCCAATCAGCCAATCGGATTGACCTCACATTCTATTGGCTGTTCCGATCAGGATTTATTTTACAGTAATTTTGTAATTATTTAAACTAGGTAGCTATTAAATAGTTATTAACTATTTAATAGTTATTGTACCTAGTTAAAATAAATACAAAGTTGCCTGTAAAATAAATATAAATCCTAAAATAGCTACAATGTAACTATTAGTTATATTGTAGCTATATTAGGGTTTATTTTAGAGGTAAGTATTTAGCTTTAAATAGGATTAATTTATTTAATGATAGTACATTTATTTTGTTTAATTTAAATTATATTTAAGTTAGGGGGGTGTTAGGGTTAGGGTTAGACTTAGGTTTAGGGGTTAATAACTTTATTATAGTAGCGGCGACGTTGGAGGCGGCAGATTAGGGGTTAATAATTGTAGGTAGGTGGCGGCGATGTTAGGGAGGGCAGATTAGGGGTTAATAAAATTTATCATAGTGTTTGTGAGGCGGGAGTGCGGCGGTTTAGGGGTTAATAAATGTATTATAGTGACGGCGATGTCCGGTCGGCAGTTTAGGGGTTAATAAATGTGGGGGGGCAGATTAGGGGGTAATAAATATAATGTAGGTGTCGGCGATGTTAGGGGCAGCAGATTAGGGGTTCATAGGTATAATGTAGGTTGCGGCGGTGTCCAGAGCTGCAGATTAGGGGTTAAAAAAATTTATTATAGGGTTTGCGATGCGTGGGGGGGCTCGGTTTAGGGGTTCATAGGTAGTTTATGGGTGTTAGTGTACTTTATAGCACAGTAGTTAAGAGCTTTATGTTCCGGCGTTAGCCCATAAAACTATTAACTACTGACTTTTTTTTGCGGTTGGAGTCTTCTTCCAAGACTCGTAATACCAGCGTTAGGCAAATCCCATAGAAAAGATTGGATATGCAATTGACATAAGGGGATCTGCGGTAGCCTTGAGTCGCGGAAAGAAAGTGAGCGGTAGACCCTTTCCTGCCTGACTCTATATACCAGCGGGCGTTAAAAAGCAGCGTTAGGACCCCTTAACGCTGCTTTTTAATCCTAACACAGAACTCTAAATCTAGGTGTTAGTTTCTGAGCTAGATGGGAACTGAATGTTCCTTCCTCTATCTTTAGATGAACACCAAATTTTATATAACTTAATTTTTTGGACAAATCAGGCTTTCTGTCATTGTTCCTTTGGTAGATTGCTATTTGCATAAGCCTTCTGTAATTTACATCTATACCTATTAAGATTAAAGAAAAAACAATAACTATAATAAGTAGTCTAAGTCTCTAGATACTCCTGTAGAGATTGGATGTTAAAAAAAAATGTTAGGGCCTGTTGAAATTGAAAGTCTTAGCTTAGCACGATGTAACAGTGAGACCTGCCTGCCCTGATGATATAGCTTAGTGCAAAAGGGGACAAATTATTTTCTTCTTCTGGCAATTTCTGCAGAAAAATCCTGAAAGATAAGTAATTTGTTTCCATCATAAGTAACATCTGGTTTAGCTCTATGTGCTCTTATAATAGCTACTTTTTCCTAATACCTAACTAATTTAAAAATAATCTGTCTAGGACGTTGATTAAGCTTAGGTACTGATGGATCCGATCCTATTCTATGGGCTCTTTCTACTTCAAGTGGCAAGGTATCCATATTAAATTGTAAAGGTTTAGGTAAAAATGAAGCTGTGAAATCCAATATATCTTTATTCTTAATGCTTTCTGGTGCTCCAGAAAAGCACCTTTTTTATCTTTATTTAAAACCAACAATGTGTGAAAAAATACAAAAGAAAACCAAGATAGGTTAACAGCATACATAAAGTTATGCTATATGACACTGTCTCTATGCTTAGACAAGATACATATATAGTTAGTCTACTCCCTGAGACTCTCTCATGTACAACCACATTGTTGGGTTTTTTTATTTTATATAAAAGAGAAAAAAACTAATAATACTATATCTAGTTTATCTGATAGTTGCCAAGTCATTTCTTTATCACAAAAACAACAACAAAAATAAGGGAAAAAAAAGGTATTGTGCTATACAGACTCTCACTGTTAGAGTAGATATAAGGCGACAATAGCTCAGTCATAATGCATAGGTATACAAACAATATGATAATACCATAATCATTACTATTTAACTGATATTTATACCCTTTTCATTTATAAAACAACCAAAGAAGAGCAGATTTAGGGTAATAGTTACAGCTTAGATTTACCCTTTGTAGTACCGTAATATATGGGTGCATCGCCATATTGCTTTGTTAAATAGGCTAATAGGATCTAGCCAATATACCGGTAGGCTGAATGGTATGTAGTTATATACAGCAACTCTGTTTGGAACGTACGCCTGCCAGCTCTTAGAATAAAAGTAGAGAAAATGTCCCCCTATTTAAATATGAATTGGCCAGTTTATGGAGGAAGGAGAGGAGAGAAAATAATGGTGAAAACCCTCTACCACCCAGACCCGCCCCCCCCCTTTCTCCAGTTATGCGTTAGCCTCACTCAGTCGGAAGTATTCCTTCCTGTACCCATAGGACAAAGAGACTAGATTTCCTGAGGAGAAAGATCAGTTGTACTTGCATCTCCATAGGAAAGGTTTTAATTATACATTCCCACTTATGGGAATACGTTTTTATCTTCTTATCCGTGCATACAGGGGTAAAGAATTGTTCTAACATTGTCAGATCTGTTATTGTCTTTTTAAATTGGGCAAAGGAAGGAACCTTCTTAGTTTTCCAGTTGGTTAACAGCAGGTTTCGTCCTGCAAGAATACATACATTAATGGCTTTAAATGGGTTATATAGAAAAAAGATATCTTGTGATGACAATGTAATTTTACTTTCAAAAGCTGCATTTTGCCAGAAATTAATTTTGGCCCAAAATTTTTGACTTTGGGACAACAATAAATCAGGTCAGCCTGCCTATTATTACATTTATAGCAATTAATAGTATTATTGGGGTACCAGCGACCTATTTGTGCAGGAGTTACATATATCCTATTTACAATTCTAAAATGAGATTTTCTCCATGCAGCCATCATTGTGGCTTTTCTTGCCAATCCAAAACTCTCATTAATCTCTTCAGCTGAGATTAAAGCAAAATCATTTCTCCATTTTAACGATAAGTTGCGCAGATTGTTTTGATCTAGACCATTTAATAAAATATTATATAAGAATGAAATAAAATGTTTCCCTTGCTTGTATATATTTATTGCTGCATCCAACCTCCCTAATTCCAAAATGCTATTATACTTCATTTTTAATTCATTATAAAAAGTGTCTCAATTAAAGGTAAGCAAAAATGTGTTTGTGGAGTACAAACTCCCTGGAAAGCATTGTAAAGGATTTAATATTTGCTGAGGGTCTTTCTCTAAATTGGAATAAATATTTCATGCCTAAATCAGCCCAACATCTAAAAACTGAGGAGGTGGTTCCTGGCAGGAATTGTGGACTACCCAAGATGGGTAAGAATCTAGAAAGTTAGTGACTAGTCTGTATTTCCTTGCAATAATAGTGCCACGCCATAATAGGCTGTTTAAAAACCGAGAGCACTTCCACAGTTTTGGGGATGTCATTTCTAGAGCAATTAATTAGTGCCCCTAGAGTACAGGGTGCTACAATAGTAGATTCTAATTCTAATTTAGTTAAATATTCTTCTTCCATTGTCCAATCCACTACATATAAATATTTTACTAATGTTGACAGATTATAGAATCTGAGATTAGGGAATGCAAGGCCACCTGCCATGTAATGTAGAGTTTATTTATGAATAGACAGTCAAGTTCTTTTCTTTTGCCATAAAAATTCTGCTGATATTCGATAAAAATATGCTATATCTTTCGCATATATTATAAGGGGAAGATTCTGTAGCAGATAAAAAATTTAAGGAGAAAAAATAGTTTTAATTAAGGCAACCCTAGCCAAGAGTAAAATTGGAAGAAACAACCAATTCTTTAAAGTTGTATCATATTTTGAGAAGAAGGGTGCAGAGTTTTGGTCATACCACCTTGTCAGGTCCCTGCTGATTTTGATCCCTAGATAATTAATTGTTTCAACAATTCTGAACAGGTTTGTGAAGGATAATCCATAGAATTTCAGATTTGGTAGGATTCATTTTATATCCAGAAAATGAACCAAATTGTGCAATTGTTTGATTGAGTTTCTTGTGTCACTTAGAAATACTAAGACATCATCGGCAAATAACGTTAATACCATTTTGGCATGGCCTATTACAATACCCGCCATCTTGTTACACAAAATAATTGCAAACGGTTCTAAGGCAAGGTTGAACAGCAGAGGTGACAAAGGGGCAAAATCCAACTAAAATCCAACTATTCTTAAGTTGTTACGTTGAGAACAATTTTCAAGATCATACAGCTTTTCTTGAAGGGTGATATTTTGGCGCTCCCATTTTTGGATATTGAAGGTATTTATATGTTGATAAACCTCAATATCAGAAATTTGTTGCTCTGCATGTTGGAGATGAGAAAAGAACTGTCGGATTTCACTAGTGAGTGTGTCCATTCCAGTCTGTAGTGTTTTCATTTTTTGGCGAAAAAAGGCTTTTAGCTCTTGCAGAAATAGTTGTATATTTTCTTGGCCAGAGTCTTTAGCGGATGAGGCAGAAGAGTCAAGTTGACTTTCAGCTGCAGGCTTCTGTCTGCTTTTGTTTTGTAGACATTGTAGAGGTGGACTGTATCTGAGCTACTTTAAAGTATCAACTTTAATGAGTAAGGAGGTAGGGGGGTCGTCGCTGTATTTGTTCTTATTCAGATGTAAGTTTCAGCCTTCTTTCAAATCTCAGTGATTTCCATGCAAATGTAATAGCCAGAATCAATCAACCATCGATAGTCACTTCAAAATAGATTTAGTTGTAAAAACTGATTGCGAGTTTCCCCACAAAGAGAATCTGGATTTAAGAACAAAATAGTTACACTTGATTGCCCTTGAGACACTTGAGACAATCAAGCATACGAACTTAGCTCAGCCGGTAGTCATTTGTCCCAAAAAAGGTACTTGATTCCAACTGCAAGCTAAGCATATAGAGATATTCCCAGCAAGTTATTAATTTTTTCCAGAACAAGATGAGCAAACAGCCTTATCACCTCTATCGTGCTTGATTTTAGATGTAATTAGGCTCCTGCTGTGGTTTCTCAATAGAAAAACTTAGCTTCCAAGATCAAACAAACATACATGAATGCTGCAATAAGAGAATATACAGGTACAAATATCCCCACAAGGATGCTTTTCATTAAAGATTGAGGAAAATATACACAGATATGCATTTATGTAGTAGATGACAACTTTTTATTCAAAGTGAGCATCCACAGGTGTCACCCTAAGTTCCTGTATACCCACTCATCTCCAGTATCTCTATTTAGTTAGGGTAACACAGCTGGCTTAATACAGTTGATTCAATCTGCGCTTTTAGAGGCTGGTGACAATAATACAGGGATATTAAGAATTTTCACCAAAAAGGTCTTTCATAACCATTTCTATGTTCCTATGAGTGGTTTATAAAAAAGCAGGTCAGAAAAATTTAAACCAGCATTACTATACTAGATTTTCAGTGTTTTGGTTCATAGCATAGTTCCTGCACTTTATTGGCAACAATCCCCAAATGCTAAACAGTTCCAATGCAGCATTCAATGTTATTACCAAAAATGTCTCAACACACTTTTCAATATTTATAGGCCTCGTGGCCATAAGAAGGGGTACATTTTTACAGTTTTTGGTGTAAGCTCAGTCTCTCCCTATGAGCCGGTCCCATGCCTATTCAACTCCAAACTCCAGGTACCTGCACTGGTGAAGGCGGGTTGATCCAGTAGCCTCTTTCAGCTATAGATGGAATTGAAGTTGATATGTGATGTTCAAGTCAGGGCCTGTCTGTGCCACAATTTCTGCTTGACCTCCGGAGGCTAGGATGCGGTCGATGGATCCTGCACGCCATAACCGGCTGTAATCGTGCCAGCTTTGATCACGGCTTCAACAAGTACAAGGCAGCAATCCAGCAATGAATTTAGCATGGGGATGGTCTGGGCCTACTAAGGAGCGGGGCACTGTTTCACGACATTGCAAATTTCCTCTCACCGCTCTCGTCCAGACGCTCTGCCTTCCGGAAGTTCTTCTTGGCTTTTGTTTTTAATAAATTGTACATTTGCTTTAAGCATTTGTCATTGTCTGTAACCAGTCGGCCTGGGGTCTATACAATAGAGCTAATTATCTTGAGCTGTTGAAGCTCTAACTAATGTGAGTATTCTGGGTTTGCCTTCAATCTGGGGAGTGAAGATTTACACAGTATTATGCTATGATGTGTTTGTTTCTCTTCCTTTTGAGGAACATCGTTTGAACTATTTGTATTTGTGGGACTGTTTCCATGAAAGGGCCATTAAACTCAGCATTGCAACAACACAGTAAATGTTTCAATATTGAAAATGAAACATTATTACAATTTACATTTATGAATTATTTTGCTTGCTTTTCTCTGTAAAATACATCTGAAAATTCTACTTGTTTTACTTTATCCTAGGTAGACTTGGGTTAATACTTTTAGCTAAAAAATTGGTGAGGTTTTGTTTACCCACCTTTACCTCACATTCTATGTACTCATTTGCCTTTTTAATATGGATTACACTGGTCAAGTCCTAGAAAAAAAGTGTGGGAACTCACCAAGATTTACACCCCACTCACAATTAATATTATTTTATACACACACACACACACACACACACTATATTTACAGTATATGTATATAATCTATACACTTTGGTTAATGAAAGCAAATAAAATCCAATGAAGGGTTGAATGGTTGCCTTTGGCCAGAGACTCCTCCTCTGTCACAGAGTCTAACCCACCTAAGGCGACAGTCAACACTAAAATTGTTATTATTTAAAAAGGTAGATAACGCCTTTACTAGCCATTCCCCAGCTTTGCACAACCAACATTGTTATATTAATATACTTTATAACATTCAAACCTCTAAATTTCTGTCTGTTTCTTAGCCACTATAGATAGCCTCTTAATCACATGCTTTTGTGTCTGCTTTTCACAACAGGAGACTGCTAGTTCATGTTCACATAGATAACATTGTGCTCACGCCAGTGGGGTCTGCACAACACAGCTGAAATGCAAGTAAATACATAATAAATAGTCATGTGATCAGGGCCTGTCAAAAGAGGCTTAGATACAAGGTAACCACAGAGGTTAAAAGTATATTACTATAACCAAGTTGGCTGTGCAAAACTAGGGGATTGATAATAAAGGGATTATCTATCTTTTAAAAAAATTAAAAAAAAATAATTGACTGTCAACAATCATGATATCAAAAGTATTTATTGCAGTAGCAGTGAGCATACATGGTAGTTTAGGTGTTAATATTATTGTGTATATATACATATATATTTATATTTAGGTGTAAGATAATAATTAAACAGGAATATATATGTATGTTTATTTAAATACTTGTTAAATATTTTTTTAATAATTAACTAAGCTGAATCATTGATAAACCACCTTAAAGAAATAGAAGAGGGCAGGCTACCCTGTCTCTTTCCTTAACTGTACATGTGCAAGCAGAGTTCATGCTATATCTGCGTATTAGTTTGTGATTGGTCAGTAAAGGTTCTTTTGTTCTAGGGAATAGGTAAGTCATTAAAAAGAAAAAACATAAAATAATATACTCATTTGACAAAATAAAGCTGCATTATTCATTGCAAAATTTTTATGCAATTTACAATTTGTGTTTAATGTCCCTTTAAATGTTCAGTTCTTTTAAAGTCCCTTGTGTTAGCTGAATGTAAAAGACCTCCTATACCTCAATGCTTTAAAAAATATGGAGAAAAAAAGAATGAGGGGCAGTTAAATCGCTTCCATGTGTGTTTTATAGACAATCAAAGAGGTAAAATGATCAGTTTGTATATTTCTGACATCTAAATGGTAAAATCACTGTTTACGTGTGAAAAATATACATGGTGGTGATCAAAAGTTGGAGCTTTCGGGAAGACATTATAATAACTCCACTGACGATCATATCCTGTCACCTACAGATTGGCCAGTATTCTTGTGTAGAACAGCTGGTAATCCTAACCTCAATATGTGGCCCCTATGGGGTCAAAACCCCTCCATACAATACTTCTCTTCTGGGCTTACTTATATAAAAAAAATAACAGTTGAAAGCTGTTAGTATCTCATTTTATTTATTTTGGGAAAATGTATTGTTCCTCTTTAAAAATAATTTTCATTAGCACAATTGGGATTTTGTGACTTGGTAGAACTTGTTTGCTACAATTTAGACTCCTCAGCATGGTTATGCAGTGCACAGACATTTGTATTTTATTGGTGGTCGATTTCTGTGAAGAATAAGCAGATAATAATGCAGCTAAACAAGTATCAGCCATTTTATAATAGAATAAATCTGCCCTGAAGCCATTAATCCAATAGGAACTGAGACATAAGCTCTGTCCTGTCCCATCATGTTAAATAAAAAAAGACTATGCAAGCAATAATTCAACAATAAAATGCTTTATCACATTGGAGTGTTTTGTGTTTGCATTTTTATTCCAATAAAAAAAAAAAGAATTATATAAAAAAAACACCACGTATTTACTTGCATCATAGAAGCATAAAATACAGTTCAAAAGAGAAAGTTATTAATATTTTTTTTTTTTATAATGACTAATATATTTCAATGCAGATTTTTTTTTTTTTTTAACATACAGGTACATAAAGCACCTTGTTATTATCTAATTATTATCTATTATCTCAACACTTTATTATCTAAGCCTGCTTTGCAAATCATTTATGGACAGATATGCAGCAGGGTTAGGCTTGTGCAGGCTGCAGCATGCACCCCACAATTTAAAATAACAAACAATAAATATGATTGGCAAAGGATTTTCTACTATGTCTGAAAAATCATTGTATAATACAATCTCGAGATGTTTCATGCCCCTTTAATATACATTTCCTTTGTGATTAATAATTTAATTACATTTTGAGTAATTTTATAATAAAGATGTTTAAACCTGCAAATACTGAATTTAAATGATAAATATTCATATTAAACCTATAGTAATTTAGATTATTTTGTGTACAAGTTGTACAGTTTAAAAATGTTATTTTAACTGTTTTTGAAATGTTTTATTAAGAAATATTTATTTAAATGTAAACTGAGCATTCACAAGAACTTTAACACATTCAAAAAATAAAAATAACTGCACTGCACCATAAATGGCACTTAAAACCTGCAAAAAGTTTCTGGAAAACTGGATTGTGTTAAACTGTTCCTATGTGTTGAACTGTTCCTATGTAAAGTATTTGAGTTGTTATGAATGTATTTGGAATCCATATTATAAATAGGCTATCAAACAGCCAGATTGCAAGTTTTGTGTTATGGCTGGCTCGCTAATAACTTGCAAGTTATTTTCACCGCTCACCTTTAATAGCGCTGCTATTACAGGTTTGCCAAAACCCGGCTTGTGCGGGCGATATGGTTGTGATGAGCTCATTACCGAACCCAAATACAAGCAGTGTTTTGACGTGCTCGTGCAAGATTTCCCCATAGACATCAATGGGGAGAGCCGGCTAAAAAAAAGCCTAACACCTGCAATCGTGGAGCTCAAAGCTCCGTAACGCAGCCCCATTGATGTCTATGGGGGATAAAAATGTACGTTTAACCCTAACACCCTAACATAAACCCCGAGTCTAAACACCCCTAATCATCTGCCCCAACATCGCCGACACTTACATTACACTTATTAACCCTTAATCTGCTGCCCCTGACATCGCCGACACCTATATTGCACTTATTAACCCCTAATCTGCTGTCCCTGACATCGCCAACACCTATATTACACTTATTAACCCCTAATCTACTTCCCCTGACATCGCCGACACCTATATAAATTTATTAACCCCTAATCTGCCGCCCCCAATGTCGCAGACACCTATATAAATGTGCAAACAAATTGGGATTAGTTCCCAGGAAAGAAATGCTATGTAGCACTCTCTGCCCAGACTGGGGTAGAGCCACTGTTGCCTTTAAAATTTAACTTTTATTTCTCACTTTAAAAAATGGGTGAACACAAACAAACAAATTAAAATCTCTCTATCTCTGAATAGCAAGTGTCAATTATTTCTGTTTTTTGTCGAATTGCTCAAGTGACCGGCTTTTTTAATACTTGTGTATGTGGTTTAGTTAGACTAGTCGGTACTTTATTTTATTAATAAAACCAGATTGATCACAAACTTGTAATGGGTATTGGTTGTATTTGGCAGTCTCTTGTGTTCTTCGAGACTTAAATTAGTGTAAAGTGGGTTGTGATTAAACCTGAGTGACAGCAGGGATTGTCAGATTTTATTTATATTAATACATAGAACTTGGTAATAGTTGGGTATCTTGAGATCTGTTGTACTTGGTTATGTAAAGGTACGTGTGCTCGTGTTTGGTTATCTCTTATATTCGAGGTTATTACATAAATTCTTCCCACATATGATTGGAAACCTATGATTTTTCTTCACTCCTTATAAATAAAGTGATCTCATATTTGTGTTGCATGTGTTTTTACTGTATAGTTCTGAATACTTGATTCAATAAAGACACCAATTTGCTTGAATTTTAACGAGTAATTTTGCTCTAGGACCCACTATTCAAAATCTTTCTTTTTGTCTTGTTTATTTTTTATGCAAACCCTTTTTCATATGGATGGCGGGGTGATTATGTATATATATATATATATCTGTCTCTTTCTTTACTGGGTGCTCAGAGACTGTTTTGTTTATAGTTCCAACATCCACCTTTAGATTTTATTCAACTTGTTAGTACTTGGCTTCTATGTATTGGGTATATTCCCCAGCTAACCATATAGAATGTAATTCTGCAGTGTTATTTTAAGCGTACAATGTTGCAACACTTTGATTTCGGTTTCTTGCTAGGAATTGAAACACTGGTTGTCTTTATAGTGAAAGCTTGTTTTTAATTTTACTCTTATAACACACGTAATGTGTAATTCTGAAGTGTTTTTATAAGTTTACGATATTACAGCACTCTCATTTTGTTTCCTTGCTGTGGGCTCTGATATCTGTGATTATAAATATGTTCTGCCTCTGAGTTTCGGTTTTACTCAATATTCATAGCCATAGCTGATAGATGTACTTCTATGTGAGTTATTAATTATATTCAGCCTCTGAGTTTAGTTTCACTTGATACCCATTAACCTTAACTGATAATTATACTTCTATGTAAGTCATAACCAACACCCGGTATTGTGTCGTTATGTTAACTTGTAATAATTCTAACAACGGTTCCCTGACTGCCGCTCTACGCTGTTGTTTACTACAGCTGAGTGTGGCAGTGTACTGTATCTTTATGGTTTACTTGTAATGATATTTGCCAGAATTCCCTGGCTACCGCTCCACGCTGTTATTCGCTACAGCTTAGTAATGCAGTGTGTCACTAATGCTAAGTCAGGTTCGGTTATAAGTCTATTAGCAGCCGATGCCTTTGCTGGGTTAAGTTCCCTTGTAACACTAGTGCGGTTACTCTCGGGTTGTTTGTTTAAATAAAGTTACCCATAAGTTCTGTTTCGGTGCTTATCAAGTTTAACCCTTACACTCTGGCATGCATTCACACACTGTCTATTACGCTTCCCATTACTTGTTCGTTTTTACACTATTGGAGATAGATTACATTAAAATACATATATATCGCACTTTAGTGGGACCCCATTGTCCCACACAACCCCCCTGACGCGTTTCGCCAGTTACGGCTTTACCTTGTGTGTTGAATACCTATATAAATGTATTAACCTCTAATCTTCCGCCCCCAATGTCGCCGACACCTATATAAATTTATTAACCCCTAATCTGCCTACCCCAATGTCGCTGCCACCACTATACTAAAGTTATTAACCCCTAAATCTCTGGCCTTCCACATCACTAACACTAAATAAATATATTAACCCCTAACGTAACCCTAAGTCTAATCCTATCCCTAACTTTAATATAATTAAAATAATTCAAAATAAAACTTACTATTAATAACTAAATAATTCCTATTTAAAACTAAATAATTACTTACCTGTAAAATAAACCCTAACGGCTAGATTTAGAGTTTTGTCGGTAACGACCCGCGTAGCTAACGCTGGATTTTTTCTGGCCGCACCTTTTAAATACCGCTGGTATTGAGAGTCCACAGAATGGCTGCGTTAGGCTCCAAAAAAGGAGCATATAGCATATTTAACGCAACTTCAACTCTCGATACCAGAGTTGCTTACGGACGCGGCCAGCCTCAAAAACGTGCTCGTGCACGATTCCCCCATAGGAAACAATGGGGCTGTTTGAGCTGAAAAAAAACCTAACACCTGCAAAAAAGCTGCGTTCAGCTCCTAACGCAGCCCCATTGTTTCCTATGGGGAAACACTTCCTACGTCTGCACCTAACACTCTAACATGTACCCCGAGTCTAAACACCCCTAACCTTACACTTATTAACCCCTATTCTGCCGCCCCCGCTATCGCTGACCCCTGCATATTATTATTAACCCCTAATCTGCCGCTCCGTAAACCGCCGCTAGCTACATTATCCCTATGTACCCCTAATCTGCTGCCCCTAACACCGCCGACCCCTATATTATATTTATTAACCCCTAATCTGCCCCCCACAACGTCGCCTCCACCTGCCTAAACTTATTAACCCCTAATCTGCCGAGCGGACCGCACCGCTATTATTATAAAGTTATTAACCCCTAATCTGCCCTCCCTAACATCGCCGACACCTAACTTCAAACATTAACCCCTAATCTGCCGACTGGAGCTCACCGCTATTCTAATAAATGTATTAACCCCTAAAGCTAAGTCTAACCCTAACACTAACACCCCCCTAAGTTAAATATAATTTAAATCTAACGAAATAAATTAACTCTTATTAAATAAATTATTCCTATTTAAAGCTAAATACTTACCTGTAAAATAAATCCTAATAAAGCTACAATATAAATTATAATTATATTATAGCTATTTTAGGATTAATATTTATTTTACAGGCAACTTTGTATTTATTTTAACCAGGTACAATAGCTATTAAATAGTTAAGAACTATTTAATAGCTAAAATAGTTAAAATAATTACAAATTTACCTGTAAAATATATCCTAACCTAAGTTACAATTAAACCTAACACTACACTATCAATAAATTAATTAAATAAAATACCTATAATTATCTACAATTAAACCTAACACTACACTATCAATAAATAAATTAAATACAATTCCTACAAATAAATACAATGAAATAAACTAACTAAAGTACAAAAAATAAAAAAGAACTAAGTTACAAAAAATAAAAAAATATTTACAAACATTAGAAATATATTACAACAATTTTAAACTAATTACACCTACTCTAAGCCCCCTAATAAAATAACAAAGCCCCCCAAAATAAAAAAATGCCCTACCCTATTCTAAATTACTAAAGTTCAAAGCTCTTTTACCTTACCAGCCCTGAACAGGGCCCTTTGCGGGGCATGCCCCAAGAAGTTTAGCTCTTTTGCCTGTAAAAAAAACAACATTACAACCCACCACCCACATACCCCTAATCTAACCCAAACCCCCCTTAAATAAACCTAACACTAAGCCCCTGAAGATCTCCCTACCTTGAGTCTTCTTCACCCAGCCGAGCCAAATTCTTCATCCAAGCGGAGCAAGAAGAGGTCCTCCATCTGGTAGAAGTCTTCATCCAAGCGGGCAGAAGAGGTCTTCCATCCGATTGAAGTCTTCATCCAAGAGGCATCTTCTATCGTCATCCATCTGGAGCGGAGCGGCAGCATCCTGAAGACCTCCGACGCGGAACATCCATCCTGGCCGACGACTGAACGACGAATGACGGTTCCTTTAAATGACGTCATCCAAGATGGCGTCCCTCGAATTCCGATTGGCTGATAGGATTCTATCAGCCAATCGGAATTAAGGTAGGAATATTCTGATTGGCTGATGGAATCAGCCAAATCAGAATCAAGTTCAATCCGATTGGCTGATCCGATCAGCCAATCAGATTGAGCTCGCATTTTATTGGCTGTTCCGATCAGCTAATAGAATTCTATCAGCCAATCGGAATGTAAGGGACGCCATCTTGGATGACATCATTTAAAGGGAAACTTCATTCTTCTACAGACGTCGGATGAACAGGATGCTCCACGCCGGATGTCTTGAAGATGGACCCACTCCGCGCCGGATGGATGAAGATAGAAGATGCCGTCTGAATGAAGGCTTCTGCCCGCTTGGATGAAGACTTCTGCCGGCTTCGAGGAGGACTTCTGCCCGCTTGGATGAAGACTTCTGCCGGCTTCAAAGAGAACTTCTGCCCGCTTGAATGAAGACTTCTGCCGCTTAGATGAGGATGGATGTTCGGTCTTCAAAAACTGTAAGTGGATCGTCGGGGGTTAGTGTTAGGTTTTCTTAAGGGTTTATTGGGTGGGTTTATTTTTAGAGTAGGGTCTGGGCAGTAAAAGAGCTAAATGCCCTTTTAAAGGGCAATGCCCATCCAAATGCCCTTTTCAGGGCAATGGGAAGCTTAAGTTTATTTAGATAGGATTTTATTTGGGGGGTTTGGTTGTGTGGGTGGTGGGTTTTACTGTTGGGGGGTTGTTTGTATTTTTTTTTACAGGTAAAAGAGCTGATTTCTTTGGGGCAATGCCCTGCAAAAGGCCCTTTTAAGGGCCAGTGGCAGTCTAATGTAGGCTAGGTTTTTTTTTATTCTGGGGGAGGCTTTTTTATTTTGATAGGGCTATTAGATTAGGAGTAATTCATTTTTATTTTTGATCATTTCTTTTTAATTTTGTGTAATTAAGTGTTTATTATTTTTTGTACTTTAGATAATTGTAGTTTGTTAATTTAATTGATTTAATTTTATTGTAATGTTAGGTGTTAGTGTAAGGCAGGTTAGGTTTTATTTTACAGGTAAATTTGTATTTATTTTAACTAGAAAATAGTAAATTGTTAACATTTATTTACTAACTAGTCTACCTAGTTAAAATAAATACAAACTTAGCTGTGAAATAAAAATAAAACCTAAGATAGATACAATGTAACTATTAGTTATCTTGTAGCTAGCTTAAGGTTTATTTTACAGTTAAGTATTTAGTTTTAAATAGGAATTATTTAGGTAATAATAGTAGGTTTTATTTAGATTTATTTTAACTATATTTAAGTTAGGGAGTGTTAGGGTTAGGGTTAGGTTAATAGGTTTATTATAGCGGCTGTGTGGGAGGATGGCAGATTAGGGGTTAATAATATTTAAATAGTGTTTGCGATGTGGGAGGGTGGTGGTTTAGGGGTTAATAATTTTATTACAGTGGCAACGATGTCAGGGAGTGGTGGAATGGGGTTAATATTTTTTTTTAAGTGGCGGCAATGTCCGGAGTGGCAGATTAGGGGTTAATACATTTATTATAGTGTTTGCGATGGCCTCTGTTTAGGGGTTAATAGGTAGTTTATGGGTGTTAGTGTACTTTTTAACACTTTAGTTATGAGTTTTATGCTACAGCTTTGTAACCTAAAACTCATAACTACTGACTTTAGATAGCGGTACGAATCTTGTCGGTATAGGCTGTACCGCTCATTTTTTGGCCTCCCAGGCAAAACTTGTAATACCGGCGCTATGGAAGTCCCATTGAAAAGGACTTTTTTTAAAATGCGGTACTGAAGTTGGGTGACGGCCAAAAACATGTGGTACAGCTAAAGCTACAAGACTTGTAATAGCAGCGGTAGGGGAAAAGCAGCGTTATACTCATAATGCAAAACTCGTAATCTAGCTGATAGTGTTTTCATACATAATGGGATCACTTTCAATTTGAAAAGACCAATAAATCCCATGCAATTCTCTGCATGGGGTTTTAATTGATATGATTTGATTTGGGCCATTGATTTTCATGGAGAGTAACATGGTTCCCCCTAGTTTGCTTTTAACTGAATTTTTTAATTGGAGTTTACAGGCTAATAATAACCAAGACAGTCCAAATTATTATGAGACTGAAATGAGATGTGTATATTTTGCTTGATTTCCATTGTTGTTGTTTTTTTTTTTAAAAAAAAAAATATATATATATATATATATATATATATATATATATATATATATACATACATACAGGTGGCCCTCGGTTTACGCCGGTTCAATTTCCGCCGTTTCAGAATAACAACCTTTTTTTCAGTCATGTGCAGCAATTAAATTAGCCAGTAGGTGGAGCTGTCTGCATGTTTTGCAGCAAGGTTATGTAACTTAACAGGTCTGAAATTGATCTGTGTACACAGAACAGACATTAGCTATCGAGCAGCCACTTCCCTATTATCTTCCTGTCCAGCTGCTTGAGGTGAAGGTGCCTAGCTGCCTATTAATCACTGCAGATTGAAATGCATAGAATAAGTGCAGACACAATATTATCTAACATGCTAACAATGCAGAGAACTGATTGCAGAAAAATGCAAGTAAAAAAATGTTTTTGTTCATTAAACTTAGTTTGATGATGATGCAGTCTGTTGTGTGATTATTTTATTAGGTGCTGTTAGCAAATGTTTTTGTTCATTAAACTTAGTTTGATGATGATACAATCTATATTATTAGGTTTATAATGCTGTTCAGCATATAAAGTCTTCATTTCAAAGCTTTAAAAATAATGTATTAGGTGTTACTTATGTCAGTTTTGAGAGGGGCCTGGAACCTAACTCCCTCACTTCCCATTGACTTACATTATAAACTGGGTTTCAATTTACAACAGTTTCGATTTACAACCATTCCTCCTGAAACCTAACCTCAGCGTAAACTGAGGGCTACCTGTATATATATTCTGGTCCCCATTGAAAGTCTCCTGGGCATCAGGGGCAAGATTATATATACGGCGCAGGCTTCAGCGCAAGCACTGCAACCCATGCCACCCGTAATTTCACCTCGCACATCGGGGTATTACATATACAGCGCTGGCAGTTCATTAATTGCCATAAGTCCGATAAACTAGCGATGTCCAGAAATGAACATAAATACAAATTTCTGGAGTCGCCAGTGACTTACAGCATTTTAGAAACTGCCGGCGCCTAAGAAAAGTAAAAAAAAAAAAAAATCTCCCGTAAACGTCTAACACGCCTCCCAAAAATAAGCCTGACACGTAAAACCCCTATATCAGCCATCAAACCCACATCAGAACTAATAAAAGTATTAACCCCTAAACCGACAACCCCCCCCCACAACGCAATATGCCTAATTAAACTATTACCCCTTAAATCCGCCATCAAACCCACAACGCAAACTACCTATTAAAGTATTTACCCCTAACTGCCAAAGCCAATAACGCAAACTACCTAATAAAGTATTAACCCCTAAACCACCAAAGCCCACAATGCAATAAACCTATCAAAGTATTAACCCCTAAATTGCAAAAGCCCACAATGCAAATAAGTAAATGGCTAAGACCCCTAACCTAACACCCCCTAACCTAACACGCCCTAAATTAACCCAAATTGCAAAATACTAAAGTTACTATTAAAATAAAAAAAATCTAACACTACTTTAAAAAAAAAAGAAAACTTAGCATAAATTAAAGGGACACCTCTATGTCTCATATGAGGACACTTTAATATCTGTATTTATTTCCATAAGAAAATACTTTGGGACAGATTACAAGTGAAGGGCTGTAGCGTATCATGTCCGACAGACATCGCTGAATGCAAACAGCATTTGCTGTCGGCATGTATCATTGCAAAAGCAGTTCACCAGAACTGCTTGTGCAATGCCGCCCCCTGCAAATTCGCGGCCAATCGGCTGCTAGCAGGGGGTGTCAATTAGTCCGATCATATAGGTTTGGATGGATTGAAGACCTCAGCCTTCAAGGTAGCAGACAAGTTATGGAGCAGTGGTCTTTAGACAGCTGCTTCATAACTACTGTTTCCGGCGAACCTGAAGGCTCACACGGAAACAAGGGGAACAAGGGCCCTTGCTAAATCGACCCCATTGTCTCACTTAGGTTTTCTGTAGACAAAGTTTATGAAAGGGTGAACTGTTACCGGCAAACCAGATTCTAGTTTCAAATTGTGATGATACAGTTAATGATGCAAAAGCTACACGCTGTAACAAATTAAAGCAATATATCTTTTCGTTAGAATGTGCCTTTGTTTGCAAACATCAAAGCTGATATTATCAATAAATTGAAAAAAAAAAATATCAAACACATAAACAACAGTTTATCTTTAGCTTCCCTGAAGGTTTGTGAAAGCTTTTGAGAAAATCCCCTTGAAAAACCTGTGATAACCCGATTCTTATGGCTATCCACATATTTATCTATGCATTAACCTTACATGACTAAGAGCCTATTGTAGGTTCGAAACATTGTTCCTGTAAACTTTTGGACCCAACTAATGAGAATAAAAGTCTTTTAACCAAAAAAAAAAAATTCTGGTGGCTGGAGTGCTTTGGATGTATGACTATTTGGATTGACAAGATTTGGCAAATCTTACTTCGTGCCCCACAAACAGGTGTGCTGTTCTCCTTTCTTTTTGATTAACCTTGCATGATTCAGATAGATCATGGGATTTTAGGGCACATTGAAATTAATTTCTATCAAATATACTTTTTTCTTTTGATATCCTTTATTGAAAAGCATATATACATATCCACAGCAGGAATGCACTACTGGGAGCTAGCTGACTGGTGGTTACACATATTTCTCTCTTGTTATTTGCTCATTTAATTTGTTCAGCTAGCTCCCAGTAGTGCATTGCTGCTCTTGAGCTAACTTTAACAATTAGCTCCATTTACTATTGGTAAATCGTGAATCATGTACTCAGGACCTCGCTGCGAGTGGACAGCATACACCACTCACATTTAACATTGCACCAGTAATGCTTGTGCAATGCTACCCCTTCTTGCTGGCGGCTAATTGGCCACTAGCAGGGGCTTTTAATCATCCCAATTGGATCAGGATTATTTCAATGTGGCTGACAGGTTAAGAAGCAGCAGTCTTAAGACCGCTGCTAATTAACTATCATTTCAGGCAAGACAACCGAACGAGCAATAGCTGCTTGGTAAATAGAGCCCAAAGTTATATGCATGCAATAATAAAATACTCTACCATACTAGAACATTTTCTTTTTGTAATGTTATGTCCCTCTAGTAAAGAAAAAGAAAAACAAAACCTGCTTTATAACATGTTTTTTTTTCTATTCGGAATTCTATTTGAAAGGGGACCTTTGACTCTTTAAGATACATTTGCCAAATTCAATCTATTGAATTGTATTGCTGTATTGTGTATTTGTGTACTTTTTTTTTTGTTAAAGAAATGACTATTAAATGAAGAATGTTCTTCTGTCAAAAAAATGATTTAAAAAAAATATATTAAGCACTACTTTATTGTCGTCTCCTTTTAAGGTTGCTCTCTAAATTATTTCTTCTTTCAGGACAGCTTTACAGGTGTCCCAGAAGAGAACAGGTGCAGATTTATGAGTGCTGGACCACTATAATACAATCCATGAGCTGTTCATATAAACCTTTAGTTCTGTGTTGTTAATTATAGCACTAGGTTGAATCCTCATGGGCTAATCAGAGGGCAATGGATCAAACTTTTCTATTTTGATCCAGGGAATTGAGTTAGTTATATGAAGTGAAAAATGTAATTCTGGACAATGGTTCATTTAATTTTTGGCTGTACACATAGTAACACTGTACACATGTTTTAATATTAAATCTTGAGAAAATGCGTTCAAGACTTGTTCTATTATGTACACAGTTTAACATCAAATAATTGTGTAATGTCTAGGATATGTAATGTGATTATTGAAAAATTATTAAAGTTTTATTTTTTATTAGTTAAAATGGACAAGGGTATCCAATTTCAGTTCTCAAGTGTTACATAAATTAAGGATATACAGATTTCTTTATCTGAAGAAACAATAAAGGCATAACACTTTTTTATCCCCTTCAATGTGTTTCTAAATATGCATTTTACCTGCTGTAGTATATTCAATTGTTTACAAATAGCTCTTTTATTTTCATATTGTCATTTGAAATACCTGCTTTTGCCTCTTGAAACAGCCACCCAAGTTGAAAAATTTGAATTGTTATAACAGGCATTTGGCTAAAAGGGTGATTTTGTCTCTGCTGCAGTAAGGTGTAGTGTATCTTTTAAGGAAGCCTAGAAGATCAATTAGGCCTAAATTGCAATAGTGTATATTATCTCTGTTTGTAGCATGTGGTTGCTTGTGTATTGAGTTGATAGTTCCAATTCTAATTATTATTTGGATTACTGGTTTTGATTTCTACTTCCCCTGATTGTGCGTCTGTTTAACCCTTTTTTAGGACTTACTTGCTTTACAACTTTAGCTTTGCATTTGTTTAATGATTTTGTGCAACTTTTCCTGGGAGGTTTTGACCCAGATTGTATGACTAAGCAGGACCGTCTTTAACACAGGGCAAAAGGGGCAGCTGCCCTGGGCCCAGTCTCTGTTGAGGGGCCCAAGAGTCCTAAAAAAAAATATATATATATATATATATTTTTTTTTTTTTTTTTTTAATGGTTCATACCAGACTGCTGATGTGACATGGGGAACACACACATTCAGTCCTAATACTGTCACAGTCAAAAGTACTCTGCTTATATATTTTTTAAAAACTGTGCTAGACCGTGCCGGTGTCATGTGACATGCCAAGCTAGTGCCATGTGCTGTTTTAGATGTGCACTGTGCAGCACTGAATGCAAAGCCCTAACTCGGCATCCAGCCATTTCCCACTGCATCAGAAAAGGTCCTACTGGGGTTACCACTGTTACCAGGTAACTGCTCTGGTGGTGGGGATTGTTTCTGGGTAGGGCTGACTGTAGGTGCATGCAGCAGAAAGCTGGAGCGACAAGCACGTGAGGATTTGAGCATCTGTGCAGCTGCATACACTGCTCTCTTCAGTCTTGAGGCTGTGTGACTCATCTCACACTGTATCCATGAAGCCTTGGACAGACAGCATCATGTCTACTGGTCCCCTTAGCCCTGCTCTTTCTGCTGTGGCCCTAAGATCAACTAACTGAAGTTTGTTAGGGGAATAGTGCTTTGTAGAAAGGTGTCAGTGGGAAGAATAAGTGAGTGCACACACGCCCCTCCCCATGCAGCATTTTCTAGTTCAGGGTGAGAGGGAACTTGTTCCTAGCAAAGAAGCTACATTTGCTGGTGTGGCTGATGTATAGCGTCATGCTGATACTTCACACATTAATGTAAGGTTTATTTTTATAGTTTTTATTTTCTCTCTTTCTCAGATTTTACAGCTTCCCATAGTAGTTCTGTTGTTCCAGTCAGTAAACTTATATTTGTCTGCACCTCCATGCTTCCTCCTTTACCTTCCTTTGCTCCTGTTGGCTGCCCTAAATCTCTTTAACTAGCTAACCTCACACCAGAATCACATTCAAAAGAATATTAAATGAATCCACAGTGGAGGAATTTATATATTTATTTACTTATTAGTTCTTCTTAGGTCCAGTTTCACATATTGCAATTTTTTTAATTGTTTTTTTTTTAAATGATTAGCCCAGCAGTGGATGATCCACCGCTGGGCTAATAATATAAAAAAAAATTGATTTAGTTGTTTTTTGGGATGTTGGGGTGGAGAGCGAAATTGCATGGGGTGGGAGGGGGCCAAGAAAATATTTGCCCAGGGTCCAATCAATATTAAAGATGGCCCTGTGACTAAGATTACCTTTACCCTGGATAACTCTGCTATAAGGTGCATTCATCTGGATAGCGAGACTAAAGGTATTTATTTCTTTGATAATAACATTTATAAACTTAGTTACTTTCTAGTACTTAATTGTTGTTTGCTTTGTAGGCAAGTATCATTGCTTTCTTAACCCTGGCTTCTTTTAAAATACTGTGTTAATGTTCAATGCATCAGTAAGGGATTGTGGTAAGGTAAGCCTCTTAGCAATTGATTCCAGCTTGTTACATTTTGAAACAATAGCACTCCATCTGACACTGAGAAGACACATGCTCGGACAGGAAAGCAATTTGCTGTTTGTTATATGAATACTTTAGTACTATCCATAGTACTATATAAACAAGAAGGAGTGGCAGAAATCAACATCCCAGTGAAGTTGTTTCTGGTGCTTGGAATACAGGGCCAGAATGACCTACAAGAACATTGGTAGGCTGACCACAGCAGCTTGGAACCTGCACTATTGAATGGGGCAGTGGTGTGCACACTGGTTAGTATTGCAGCAAGTGTTTGTAAGGAGACTACTAGGGCTGGATTTCCTACCAGGATACTGGGAGATTTCTTGGTGAGTTTCCCAACCGCAGCAGTTGGGGACTGGCACTATATAATAGAGCGGTGGTGTGTGCAACGGGTCAGTATTGCAACCAGTCTTTGCAAGGCTGCTGATTATTTGGCTGCTTGTCTTGAGGCTAAAACTGAATAGAAATCCCCTTACAGAGCACCCCAGATTGGTGGTAGAGGAGCCATTCTCTTGCTTTTTACAGTCTTTGTGGAATCTCAATTGCTACTCTGCGCATAGGTTACTTTCATCCAATATTTATTACAGTCTTTAGAAGGAATCAGAGAGACTCCTCGCATTCAGAGTAGTCCATGCAGCAGAGAGGAGAGGTCTGCTCTAAACCCGTATTTTCATTCATTACCAAGGAGAGCACTCAGGGAGTCACTCTATGTATTGTGTAAATAGAGAGGGCAGAAGATCCACCAACATGCTGCACAGCACTAAGGGAATGACAAGACTCTAAAGGTAAGTACTCACCACCATTTACCTGATCCCAATAAATGTATCATATCTGCCTTAAAAAAAGTTAAGGCAAAAGCTGGCAACGCCGGTTTTTATGCGGTTTTGGTATCATGTATCACATATTTCACCCGTCCGCCACAATTTTTACTGCCATAAGCTAACATAGAACCACGTTGCAAATCGGTATCACATATTCAGCGCAAGGACTTATGTGGCGAAAATGGAGATATTTTACTCCATTTTCACCTCACCACACATAGGCAGGCACGGCAAGCCTTCTGCTGCGTATGTTAGCACTGCAACTCCCGTAAGTGCCTGAAAATATTAACTAACACGTAACGCATGCGCAATAGCTACCTGTCAACCGCAATAACTAATAAACTATATTAACCCCTAATATGCCAACCCCCACATCGCAAAAATCTAATTAACCTATTAACCCCTAAACCGCCATCACCCCACAACGCAGTATACCTTAATAAGCTATTAGCCCCTAATCCGCCATTCACCCGTATTGCAAAGAACCTATTAAAACTATTAACCCCTAATCCGCCAAACCCACACAATGCAATAATCCTATTAAAACAATTAACCCTAAACTGCCAAACCCACACAATGCAAATAACTAAATTACTAAGCCCCCTAACCTAACACCCCCTTAATTAACCCCAATTACCTAAATTAAAAAATACTAAGTTACAATTAAAATAAAAAAAGCTAACATTACTTAAAAATAAAAAAACTAAGATTAAATTAATCTAAGATTACAAATATAAAAAAAATCTAACATTACATAAAATAAACCAAATTATCCAAAAAAATATTAAACCTAATCCCTATGAAAATAAAAGACCCCCAAATATAAACACCCCCTAATCTAATGCTAAACTATCAATTGCCCTTAAAAGGGCCTTATGTAGGGTATTGCCCTAAGTTAAACAGTTCTTTTCCATAAAAAATACTAAGTCCCCCTCTAACAGTAAAACCCCCCACCCACCAAACCTCCCAAAATAAAAAAAAACTAACACTTGTATGGGCATTCAGCTCTTTTAAGAGTGCCCATTTAAACCGTAATCTAAAAAACAAAAAAAAAAAAAAAAAAAAGCCTAACTCTAACCCCCAGATAGGTACTCATGGTTCCTGAAGTCCGGCGCTGAAGTCTTCTCCAAGCGGCGACCTCTTCTATCTTCATCCAGGACCGCGGAACTGCAGACCGGCGGCAGCGGAACTGAAGACCGGCGACGTAAGAACTGAAGACCGGCGACCGCGGAGCCATAGAGTGTGAAGATCCTCTTCGTACGATCAACGCTGCACACTGAGGATTGAATTCAAGGTACGCATTTAAATATAGGGTACCTTAAATTCCTATTGGCTGATTTGATTCTTCAAATTCAAATTAGCCAATAGGATGAGAGCTACTGAAATCCTATTGGCTGTTCAAATCAGCCAATAGGATTTCAGTAGCTCTCATCCATTTGGCTGATTTGAATTTGAAGAATCAAATCAGACAATAGGAATGCAAGGGACTCAATATTTAATTGCGTATTCAGTGTATGACAGTGATCGCACGAATAGGATCCTCCACGCTCCATGGTTTCACGGTCTCCGGTCTGAAGATAGAAGAGGTCCCCGTTTGGAAGAAGATGTCGGTGGCTTGGAAGAAGACTTCATTGTCTGGAAAAGGACCTTCTCCGCTGGACTTCAGGAACAGTGATTACCTATTTGGGGGAGTTATGCTTTTTTTTTTTTTAATGGGCACTCAAAGAGCTGAATGCCCTTTAAGGGCAATGCCCAAACAAATGCTCCTTTAGGATTCAGGATTTTTTAGTGTTAGGTTTTTATTATTTGGGGGGGGTTTTAGTGTTGGGGGGGCTTAGTATTTTTTTTAAAATGCAAAAGAGCTGTTTAACTTAGGGCAATGCCCTACAAAAAAGCCCTTTTAAGGGCTATTGGTAGTTAAGCATTATAGATTAGGGGGTGTTTTTATTTTTTTGGGGGGGTTCATAGGGATTAGGTTTAATTTTTTTATTTTGGATAATTGTTTATTTTCTGTAATGTTCGATTTTTTTGTTTTTTTGTAATTAATTTAATATTAGGGGTTTTTTATTTTTAAGTAATGTTAGCTTTTTTATTTTAGTTTGTAACTTAGTATTTTTTAATTTAGGTCATTGGGGTTAATTTAGGGGGTGTTAGGTTAGAGGGCTCAGTAATTAGTTTTTTGCGTTGTGTGGTTTTGGTGGTTTAGGGGTTAATAGTTTTAATAGGTTTATTGTATTAGGTGGGTTTGGCGGATTAGGGGTTAATAGATTTATAAGATTTGTTGCGATGTGGGTTAATGGCAGATTAGGGGTTAATACTTTTACTAGGTAGATCACAATGTGGATGAATGGCAGATTAGGGGTTAATAGTTTAATTAGGCATATTGCGTTGTGGGGGGTTGTTGGTTTAGGGGTAAATACATTTATTATTAGTTGAGATGTGCTTTTTATGGCGGATATAGGGATTTTACGTGTCAGGTTTATTTTTGGAGCTGGTTAGACTTTTACGGGAGATTTTACTTACTTTTTCATTTTCCTAAGTCACTGGCGACTCCAGAAATTTGTATTTACGCTCATTTCTGTACATCGCTAGTTTATCCGATTTACGGCACTATATGAACTGCCAGCGGGGTTTATGTAATACCTCGATGTGCAAGGTGAAATTACGGGTTTCAGCTCTTGTGCTTAAGCCTGCGCCATATATGTAATCTCGCCCTTGGTGCAGATATTTAAAAATGTTTTTATGGGCATAGCGTTTACAAGTAGCTATATTAACAACTGATAAAACTACAGGTTAAAGACATCATGATATTTTATAAATCTGCAACATAATTATGATTATGTTTTATTTGTTTAATTGTGTGTATATACTCTATCTATATATATATATGTATATATACTCCAATCAACGTATATATATATATATATACACACATACATATATATATATATATATATATATATATATACACACACACACACACACACACAGTATATACATATATACACACATTATAATTAATGATTTTGTATGAAAAAAATGTATTTAAAAAAATCACAAGCATCACTGTGCTTATATTGAGTAATACTTCCAAAATATTAAGTAACGTATACTTACATTTACCATCACTTTAAATACATATGTCTATATATATTGTAATAAAGAGAACATTTCAAAACAAAGCTCACAGAGCTTATATTCTCTAATCAGAAAAAAAGTTCAAGTCGCCTTCACCTTTTACTCCAAGTATGTATATCTCAGTAAAATTGAGGTTAAATCTGGTAAGCCTAAAACCATCTATCATATGAGGTAAGAAGAATGCTCCAGGATAGGCAAGTAACACCACCCTTCGTCCGTCCCCTGTTGAACCGCTGGAATAATTCCTCTTTCATAAAATAAATGCTCCAGGAGAGTTACAGCACCCCACTTTATCCACCAGTGGTCAGATATATTTTCTCATGGGGGGAAGATGATCTTAGTAAGAGGATGATATTTGCACTCCATACGTGTAGTTTAAAGAAAAATACAAAATCGCATAGTGTGATACAGTGAGATCACAGTGACATTTACTAAATCTTTAAAAATATACACTCACACTTTTTGACCTCAATCAAAATGAGGTAAGATACAGGTAGAGACAATCCCTATACACTCTTAGGGCAACAGATTTTATGAATATATCTCAGTAAGACAGATTGTTTTAGGTTTACCAGATTGAACCTCAATCTTATGAGGTAAGTAGAATGCTCCCGGATAGGCAAGTAACACCACCCTTCGTCTGCCACCTGTTAGACGGCTGGAATAATTCCTCTTTGATTAAATGAATGCTCCAGGAGAGGCAAATCACCACCCTTTATCAACCAATGGTCAGATATGCTTTCTCATGGGGGGGGGGGGTATGATCTAAGTAGGAGGATGATCTTTTGCATGCTCTGGTCTTTCACGGTCAAACCAATGTGGGAGGGGGCAGAGCCTAATGCCGTATTGTAATGACTGTTGGGGGGGTGTATAGTACATGGGATGCGATTGGATTCCCTTGTGTGGTCGTATATATATATATATATATATATATATATATATATATATACATACATACAGTGGGTATTGAAAAGAATCACCCCCTTTGCAGCCTGAAATAAAGACAGACACAGTTTTTATGTATCCAGTTGTAATTACCCAGTGCAACTTATAACATCCAAGTGAAAGATATAACACCAACATGTCAGACAAAAATAAAAAGACAATTCAAAAACAGAATCACTGAGTTGGAAAAAGGATCATCCCCTCTTAAAATTACTTGTAAACTCAATCAGGTGTAGCTAATCACCTTCTCAATGGCACACACAAATCCATTTGACCTTCAATCCATTAGATTAGCATGAAATGAGGTTTCCTGGACCATCTCAGTCCCTGGTAGTGCAACTGAAGCAAACAATCAACTATGGGTGGCAAGATACTGTCAAAATATCTCCAGGATAAAGTTGTGGACAGGCACAAGTTAGGAGATGGATACAAGAAAATATCAAAGGCTTTATCATTGCCTAGAAGCACAGTAAGTCTATTATTAAGAAGTGGAAGGTATTTGGTACAACACAGACCCTTTCTGGATCAGGACATTGCTCCAAACTGGATGAAAGAGCCAGGAGAAAACTTGCCAGAGAGGCTAACCAAGAGGCCCACAGCAACTCTGAAGCAGTTGCAGGAATTTATGACAAAGAGTGGTCATTGTGTGCATGTGACAACAATATAATAAAATTCTCTACAAATATGGCTTGTGTGGGAGGGTTGCAAGCAAAAAATACACTCCTCCAGAAAGGCCACATGTAGTCATGACTGAGCTTTGCCATAACACACCTAGGAGATTCTGAGGCTACATGGAAAAAGGTGTTATGGTCAGATGAGACTAAAATGAATTATTTGGCCTCATGACCAAACGATATGTCTGGAAGAAATCCAATACAGCTCACCATCCAAATAACACCATACCTACAATAAAGCATGGAGGTGGTAATATCCTGTTATAGGTGTGTTTCTCTGCAGCAGGCACTGGAGCACTTGTCAGGATAGAAGGAATAATGGGTGGGGCAAAATAGCGTCAAATCTTTAGGAAAATCTGCTACCTTCTGCCTGGAAGTTGTCAATGGGAAGAAGGTTTACCTTCCAACATGACAATGACCCAAAGCACACAGCAAAAATGGGCAAACAGTAGTTGAAGGAGAAAAAGGTGAATGTCCTTGTATGACCTAGTCAGAGTCCAGACTTAAACCCTGTTGAATATTTGTGGCACAAACGGTCACCATCAAATGTAACAAACCTGGAGCAGTTCTGCAAAGAAGAGTGGGCAAATATTGCAGTATTTACAGTGTGTAAAGTTAGTAAAGACATATCCCAACAAGCTAAAGGCTTTAATTAAAGCAAAAGGTGGTTCAACAAAATACTGACACAAGGGAGTGATCCTTTTTCCAACTCAGTGATTCTGTTTTTGAATTGTCTTTATTTTTGTCTGACATGTTGGTGTTATACCTTTCACTTGGATGTTATAAGGTGCACTGAGTAAATACAACTGGATTAACAAAAACTGTGTTTGTCTTTATTTCAGGCTGCAAAGCAACACTTAGGGGGGTAGTTATCAAGCCGTCTACTTTTCTGGCTTCGCCGGCCCAATACGCCCGCCTAAGCTCGCCTACCTTCGCCGCCGCGGACCTTGAATACGTTCGCCTAAGTTATCAAATAAAGCTGTCAAAAAGCCGCGGGGCGATGAGCAGCGGACTGTGAGAGTTATCACTCATCCGATCTCGCTGCTCTTCGGCTTTTTCCCAGCTTTATTGCTAGCCTGTCACTAAGCACCCACACTAAACTACACTGTTCTACCCCCTATACCGGCGCCCCCGGAGCCTCCCGCAACTCAATAAAGTTACTAACCCCTAAACCGCCACTCCTAGACCCTGCCGCAACTCTTATAAATGTATTAACCCCTAAACCGCTGCTCCCGGAGCCCACCGCCACCTACATTATACCTAGTAACCCCTATCCTGCCCCCCCATACCGTCGCCCTCTATAATAAAATTATTAACCCCTATCCTGCTGATCCCGCACCTCGCCGCAACTAAATAAATAGTTTAACCCCTAAACCGCCGCTCCCTGAACCCGCCGCAACCTATAATACATTTATTAACCCCTATCCTGCCCCCCCTACACCGTCGCCACCTATAATAAATTTATTAACCCCTATCCTGCCCCCCACTACGACGCCGCCACTGTAATAAATTTATTAACCCCTAAACCTAAGTCTAACACTAACCCTAACGCCCCCCTAACTTAAATATTAATTAAATAAATCTAAATAATATTTATATTATGAACTAAGTTAATCCTATTTAAAACTAAATACTTACCTTTAAAATAAACCCTAATATAGCTACAATATAAATAATAATTATATTGTAGCTATCTTAGGATTTATTTTTATTTTACAGGCATCTTTCAATTTATTTTAACTAGGTACAATAGCTATTAAATAGTTATTAACTATTTAATAGCTTACCTAGCTAAAATAAAGAGAAATTTACCTGTAAAATAAATCCCAACCTAAGTTACAATTACACCTAACACTACACTATACTTTAATAAATTAATCCTATTTAAAACTAAATACTTACCTGTAAAATAAACCCTAATATAGCTACAATATAAATAATAATTATATTGTAGCTATCTTAGGATTTATATTTATTTTACAGTTAACTTTGTATTTATTTTAGCTAGTTAGAATAGTTATTAAATAGTTATTAACTATTTAATAACTACCTAGCTAAAAGAAATACAAAATTACCTGTAAAATAAATGCTAACCTAAGTTACAATTAAACCTAATACTACACTATCATTAAATTAATTAAATAAACTACCTACAAATAACTACAATTAAATACAATTACATAAACTAACTAAAGTACAAAAAATAAAAAAAGCTAAGTTACAGAAAATAAAAAAATAAGTTACAAACATTTTACAAATATTACAACAATTTTAAGCTACTTACACCTAATCTAAGCCCCCTAATAAAATAACAAACCCCCCCAAAATAAAAAAAATGCCCTACCCTATTCTAAATTAAATAAAGTTCAACGCTCTTTTACCTTAACAGCCCTTAAAAGGGCCATTTGTGGGGGCATGCCCCCAAAAGTTCAGCTCTTTTGCCTGTAAATGAAAAATACAAACCCCCCCAACATTAAAACCCACCACCCACATACCCCTAATCTAACCCAAACCCCCCTTACAAAAACCTAACACTAATCCCCTGAAGATCATCCTACCTTGAGTCGTCTTCACTCAGCCGAGCAGCGATGGAACCCAAGTGGACATCCGGACCGGCAGAAGTGATCATCCAAGGGGCGCTGAAGAAATCTTCCATCCGATGAAGTCATCATCCAGGCGGCGCTGAAGAAGTCTTCGATCCGGGCGATGTCATCTTCCAAGCCGGGTCTTGAATCTTCCTTCCGCCGCCGCGGAACATCCTTCTTCACCGACGGGCTACGACGAATGAAGGCTCCTTTAAGGGACGTCATCCAAGATGGCGTCCCCTCAATTCCGATTGGCTGATAGGATTCTATCAGCCAATCGGAATTAAGGTAGGAAAAATCTGATTGGCTGATTCCATCAGCCAATCAGATTCAAGTTCAATCCGATTGGCTGATCCAATCAGCCAATCAGATAGAGCTCGCATTCTATTGGCTGATCGGAACAGCCAATAGAATGCAAGCTCAATCTGATTGGCTGATAGAATCCTATCAGCCAATCGGAATTGAGGGGACGCCATCTTGGATGACGTCCCTTAAAGGAGCCTTCATTCGTCGTAGTCCGTCGGTGAAGAAGGATGTTCCGCGGCGGCGGAAGGAAGATTCAAGACCCGGCTTGGAAGATGACATCGCCCGGATCGAAGACTTCTTCAGCGCCGCCTGGATGATGACTTCATCAGATGGAAGATTTCTTCAGCGCCCCTTGGATGATCACTTCTGCCGGTCCGGATGTCCACTTGGGTTCCATCGCTGCTCGGGTGAGTGAAGACGACTCAAGGTAGGATGATCTTCAGGGGATTAGTGTTAGGTTTTTGTAAGGGGGGTTTGGGTTAGATTAGGGGTATGTTGGTGGTGGGTTTTAATGTTGGGGGGGTTTGTATTTTTCATTTACAGGCAAAAGAGCTGAACTTTTGGGGGCATGCCCCCACAAATGGCCCTTTTAAGGGCTGGTAAGGTAAAAGAGCGTTGAACTTTATTTAATTTAGGATAGGGTAGGGAATTTTTTTATTTTGGGGGGTTTGTTATTTTATTAGGGGGCTTAGATTAGGTGTAAGTAGCTTAAAATTGTTGTAATATTTGTAAAATGTTTGTAACTTATTTTTTTATTTTCTGTAACTTAGCTTTTTTTATTTTTTGTACTTTAGTTAGTTTATGTAATTGTATTTAATTGTAGTTATTTGTAGGTAGTTTATTTAATTAATTTAATGATAGTGTAGTATTAGGTTTAATTGTAACTTAGGTTAGCATTTATTTTACAGGTAATTTTGTATTTCTTTTAGCTAAGTAGTTATTAAATAGTTAATAACTATTTAATAACTATTCTAACTAGCTAAAATAAATACAAAGTTAACTGTAAAATAAATATAAATCCTAAGATAGCTACAATATAATTATTATTTATATTGTAGCTATATTAGGGTTTATTTTACAGGTAAGTATTTAGTTTTAAATAGGATTAATTTATTAAAGTATAGTGTAGTGTTAGGTGTAATTGTAACTTAGGTTGGGATTTATTTTAAAGGTAAATTTCTCTTTATTTTAGCTAGGTAAGCTATTAAATAGTTAATAACTATTTAATAGCTATTGTACCTAGTTAAAATAAATACAAAGTTACCTGTAAAATAAAAATAAATCCTAAAATAGCTACAATATAATTATTATTTATATTGTAGCTATATTAGGGTTTATTTTACAGGTAAGCATTTAGTTTTAAATAGGATTAATGTAGTTAATAATAGAAATATTATTTAGATTTATTTAATTAATATTTAAGTTAGGGGGGCGTTAGGGTTAGTGTTAGACTTAGGTTTAGGGGTTAATAACGTTATTATAGAGGGCGGCGGTATAGGGGGGCAGGATAGGGGTTAATAGGTATAATGTAGGTGGCGGTGGGCTCCGGGAGTGGCGGTTTAGGGGTTAATACATTTATTATAGTTGCGGTGGGCTCCGGGAGGCGGCGGTTTAGGGGGTAATAACTTTATTATAGAGGGCGGCGGTATAGGGGGGGCAGGATAGGGGTTAATAGGTATAATGTAGTTGGCAGTGGGCTCCGGGAGCGGCGGTTTAGGGGTTAATATGTATAGAGTAGCTTGCGGTGGGCTCCGGGAGCAGCAGTTTAGGGGGTAATAACTTTATTTAGTTGCGGCGGTGTAGGGGGGACAGATTAGTGGTGTTTAGACTCGGGGTACATGTTAGGGTGTTAGGTGTAGACAGCTCCCATAGGAATCAATGGGATGTCTGGCAGCAGCAAACTTGTACTTTCGCTATGGTCAGACTCCCATTGATTCTTATGGGATCCGCCGCCTCCAGGCTGGCGCTTTGAAAACCAGGTATGCTGGGCCGTAAAAGTAACGAGCGTACCTGCTAGTTTTTTGATAACTAGCAAAAGTAGTCAGATTGTGCCGCACTTGTGTGCGGAACATCTGGAGTGACGTAAGAATCGATCTGTGTCGGACTGAGTCCGGCGGATCGAAGCTTACGTCACAAAATTCTACTTTTGCCGGTCTCGAGCCTTTGATAACTAAGGCGAATCAGCCTCGCCACAAATACGCTGTGGAATTCCAGCGTATTTGAGGTTGACGGCTTGATAACTAGGCCCCAATGTGATTATTTTCAAGGTGGGTGATTCTTTTCAATACCCACTATATATATATATATATATATATATATAATACATTTTACATTTTTAAAAATATGTAGAACATATTCTGTATTGCTGGTGTACAACAGTTAGCACACCACTTGTCATCTAGCCATAAATGGGTATGTTCTTGAGAACAATGGGTTGAAGTTTCAGGGAGCAAAAATATCTTATTTCAAATATAAAAAAATAAACATAAAGGAACAATTCCCATGAGATAAAACATTATACACAATTGAACCATTGTTATACAATATCCACTGTCTGATAAGGACAATACCCACACTTGGATAAGTATAGAGCTTCCAAGAACATTGATATAAAAATCCATTTTTTTAGGATAGAAATACTGATTAACAATTTAATATATTATAAAATAAAATTTTCCATGCAAAATAATACTTTAAAGGGATAAATAAAAAAAAAGTCTGTACTATCCCAAGACACTGCATGGGTGCTGAGTGTATGCTCCATGTACGCTAAAACAATAAGTACAAGACATGTGCCATTATTGGTGTCAAAGGGCCATGAAATCCATTTTTTTTTCATGATTCAGGTGGAGCATACCATTGTAAATAACTTTCCAATTTATTTCTGTTATCTAATTTCTTTAGTTCTCTTTGTATCCTAGGTAGACTCAGAAGCTGCTGATTGGTGGCTGCACATATATGCCTCTTGTCATTTGCTTTCAGCTAGCTCCCAGTAGTGCATTATTTCTCAAAGTGTCCTTATAGGTAAGAGAAAACAATAATACTCCTGAAAGACCCTTTAGAAGTGTTTCCCCATCGGATAACCAAAAAAGCCAGACTAATCAAGCAGCGATATATATCACACAGTTCAGATGATATGCGGTAAAATGCGGCCCAGTGCTCAGTAACACTAGAAGCAGCTTATAGCTGCAATAACTCACCGCTCCAAATAAACTTTTAGCTATGTTCCGGCCAATGGAGGAATAATATCTGTATTCGCTTCTCTTCAGCTAACTCTCGGCGTTCTGCGTGAATCCTGACTCTGACAATTGCAAGAGAAAATTCACTGAACAATATGGTGAATGGTTAATGGTTAATACAGTCCTTTGGACATAATGCTTACTTGGCAATTAGCAATGTATTACTCATACAATAGAAACAAACTCTGCAGAGTGTCAAGATATTCTTCATAAAGCAGTGACATTCATTGTACAAATGACTATATGCTTCGCATTTCAGAGTGTCAGTACAACAACAGTCAATCCAAGCAAAGAGGTCCAGCATATAAACACATATCAATTGCTGCGTCCTGAGCGGGTAATCTTCAATACCCACACGGTAGTGGAAAATGAAAGGAGCAGCTTGTGCTCTGACAGCCTTTGGCTGTTTCCACTTACTGCTCTGTAGTGTGTCTGTAACCCGAACTCCAAAGCCTCCAGCCTCCAGAGAAACTGCTCCAATCTTCTGCTGCCCACGGCAGCGTCACTGAGATCAGGGGGCGTGTCCAGTAACTCCATTGTTTCACGTAACCCCTTAGGGGAGGAGACAGGGATAGGATCCTTGGCAAACGTGAAATGTTCTGGGTATTCAAGTTACAAACTAGAGTACCCAAGGGCCTTTACTCAGAGTATGATTTAATTAATTATTGGAAATAATTTACTTAAGATGTTAATTTTGAATACATCTTTTAATCATTTCTCTGAGTTAAGTAACCTATGTATATTGCTTTAGGAGTATACATGTGTATGCATATACATTTACATATGATCAGCAGCAAGTGGTTTGTATTGGATCATGCCTTTTCCTGTATATGATTATCTATTATGTCAAGTGGTTACACCACATACTGTGTTAGGTTGCATATATTGCAGGGTACTATTTATGCTGAATAGGATAAGTTACTTAGTAACAAAATACATTGTTAATATTCAATGTGTTTGAGTTTTCACACTTTAACTATTGTACTCTATATGACAAAGTATTTGGCTATTTATAGGTATAAGATATATTTGCATTTAAGGTTCTAGTTTCTTAGTGAAGTTTTCTGTAGGTATATGAAAGCGTATGACTGTTAAGGGATAGTTAGAGAGAGCATGAATGGGTGAGAGTGTGAGATTTATGGAGAGGGACAGTATGTGTGAGTGAATATCGGTGAGTGGGTATTTCTTTGAGTGAAGGGGATTACATGCAGTTTGTGATTGTGAGTGTTAGTGAGTCGGAAGTTGGTCAGTGAGAAAGGGAGTGAGTGCAGGGGAAATATCGGAAGTTGGTCAGTGAGAAAGGGAGTGAGTGCAGGGGAAATATTTCTGGGTTTGATAGTGTATAGTGAGTGTGAGTTTGAATTTGTGAGTTAGATTTTAATGGAGTGTGGGTGAGTTAGTGTGAGCATTAGTATGTGTGTATTTAGAATTGTAAGGGGAACTTGTGTGAGTGAGTGGTCTTGTGTGAAAATTTGTGTCTTGGGGGCTAGTTTAGTGTGTGAGAGTGTGAGTGAGAGTGAGTGTGAGTGTTGGTGTACCTATGGGTTACCTCCTTTAAATAACGGATTCTATCATAGGAATTTGTGCTCAGTGAGTGGTTCACATATAGTAATTGCAATCATGTGCACACTAGTAGTTTTTTGCAAATATTAGTTTTAGTTATATCTAGTAATTTTCAGAATATAAGGCATGGTCTATACAATACTTCAGACTGTATATATTTCTAATGCAAGGCAATTTGATATGTTAACTCTGTTCTATACCACTTTTATCTGTACCTGTTTTTATCAGACTTCAGTCTTGATATAATGATAGGAATCTTAGCTAAGGGTTAATCCCTAACATGCTTATAGGGCTACACAGGCATTGGTACATTTGGTAACCAATTATCTTTAAGGTTTGCTTATAAATAGGCACCACAGGTAAACTGAATTAGCTATGATTACGGCATTCTATCCGAAACATGTTAGCCGTTAGCCTTCAGTTTGCCTGTGATGCCTTTCTAACATGTATTCTGGACTCTCCTGTAAATTTTAATTTTGTGAAGAATAAAGGATTTGTTTTTACACTTGCCCTTGGATCGCTTTCTGTTTTTGTGTGTGTATATATATATATATATATATATATATGTATATATATATATACACACACAGCATCTACCACACACCCCTCACATTTTTGTAAATATTTTATTATATCTTTTCATGTGACAACACTGAAGAAATGACACTTTGCTACAATGTAAAGTAGTGAGTGTACAGCTTGTATAACAGTGTTAATTTGCTGTCTACTCAAAATAACTCACACAGCCATAATGTCTAAACCGTTAGCAACAAAAGTGAGTACACCCCTAAGTGGATATATCCAATTTGGGCACAATTAGCCATTTTCCCTCCCCGGTGTCATGTGACTCGTTAGTGTTACAAGGTCTCAGGTGTGAATGGGGAGCAGGTTTGTTAAATTTCTCTCTCATACTGGTCACTGGAAGTTAAACATGGCACCTCATGGCAAAGAACTCTCTGAGGATCTGAAAAAAAGAGTTGTTGCTCTACATAAAGATGTCCTAGGCTATAAGAAGATGGCTAAGACCCTAAAAATGAGATGCAGCACGGTAGACAAGACCATACAGTTGTTTCACAAGACAGGTTCAACTCAGAACAGGCCTCGCCATGGTCGACCAAAGAAGCTGAGTGCACGTGCTCAGCGTCATATCCAGAGGTTGTCTTTGGGAAATAGACATATGAGTGCTGCCAGCATTGCTGCAGATGTTGAAGGGGTGGGGGGTCAGCCTGTCAGTGCTCAGACCTTACGCTGCACACTGCATCAAATTGGTCTGCATGGCTGTCGACCCACAAGGAAGCCTCTTCTAAAGAGGATGCCTAAGAAAGCCAACAAACAGTTTGCTGAAGACAATCAGACTAAGGACATAGAATACTGGAACCATGTCCTGTGGTCTGATGAGACCAAGATAAACTATTTGATTCAGATGGTGTCAAGTGTGTGTGGCGGCAACCAGGTGAGGAGTACAAAGACAAGTGTGTCTTGCCTACAGTCAAGCATGTGGGTGAGAGTGTCATGGTATGGGCCTGCATGAGTGCTGCCGGCACTGGGGAGCTACAGTTCATTGAGGGAACCATGAATGCCAATGTACTGTGACATACTGAAGTAGAGCATGATCCCCTCCCTCACAGTCACAGGGCAGTATTCTAACATGATAACGACCCAAACACACACCTCCAAGACGACCACTGCCTTGCTAAAGAAGCTGAGGGTAAAGGTGATGGACTGGCCAAGCATGTCTCCAGACCTAAACTCTATTGAGCATCTGTGGGGCATCCTCAAATTGAAGGTGGGGGATCGCAAGGTTCTAACCTCCACCAGCTCTGTGATGTCGTCATGGAAGAGTGGAAGAGGACTCCAGTGGCATCCTGTGAAGCTCTGGTGAACTCCATGCCCAAGAGGGTTAAAGCAGTGCTGGAAAATAATGATGGCCACACAAAATATTGACACTTTGGGCCCAATTTGGACATTTTGACTTAGGGGTGTACTCACTTTTGTTGCCAACAGTTTAGACATTAATGGCTGTGTGCTGAGTTATTTTGAGGGGACAGCAAATTAACACTGTTATACAGGCTGTACACTCACTACTTTACATTGTAGCAAAGTGTAATTTCTTCAGTGTTGTCATATGACAAGATATAATAAAATATTTACAAAAATGTGAGAAGTGTACTCACTTTTGTGAGATACTATATATATATATATATATATATATATATATATATATATATATATGTGTGTGTGTGTGTGTGTGTGTGTGTTACAGTCATACAAAACTTTCTTCAGTGCATGCAAGATATGAGTTTGTCAAAATGACTTATACCTTTCATAATATTGTCAGCATGTTTACATGTATCCCTAACCTGTATTTGTGTTGTTTCTAGAGTTTAATAGTGATTTGGCAGTTACCAGAGAGAACTTAGGTTTTCAGATTCATTCTGTTATTCTGCCCCCTCTCAGATCCTTCTGTCTCATTACTTGCCTTCTGATCATCAGCAGTTTATCTAATGAATTAACTCTCTAACCCTTTGCAAATTACAATCTGCTGCAGGTACCAACAATGAGACTCCAGACACAATGCAATATGTTATAAAGCCTGTAGGTTCTGTGAGAATTAAGCTTATGGGCATTGAAAATTATTGTTCATCTGAGATTAAAAAAAGTCTGGTCCTCAAAGTGATGGTGCATTGCAAGCTCTGCCCCACAGAACTGTATGAGCCATCAGCCATGTACAAGTGTGTGCCCACATGTAGCTGCCAGCTTGATGAACAAGTATATTCACTGCCCTGGGGAAAAAAAAGTGATCACACCCCTAGCACCTGCAAACTCTTCTCACTTTAAAATTTCAAAGACAGCAGGGCTTCAGGTGTCAGCAGCAATCAGTGGCAGGGCAAGAACTAGTCACAGGGTGTGCCTTGGAGCTCTGAACCACAAGCACCAATATAAGTGTGGCCCTGGCTCTGCAGCCATCATTTAAAGGGACATAAAATGGAACGCATAAAAACAAACAGCTTTTCTCCATATACTTAACTTTCAAAATGCGCTAAAAGAAAAATGAAGTTAACTGAAAAGTCTGCATAATCAAACAGCTGATATCTTTACTTGACATTCTCACACTCGTCCAGCATAGTCTCTTCAGTTATAAAAGTAGAGTACTACAGACAGTCAGAAGCTTTTGTAGAGAGAATAGGCACGCGGTCACTCATCCTTCTGTCTGCCTCTGCACATATATCTGGGGCAAAATCCAAGACTTGAGCAGAGGTACAGAGAAGGCAGAGTGAGCTACAGCTTCCAATTGGCTGAAACACTCTGTCATGCCTGCTTCAGTGTCAGATGGAGAGACAGGCAGCAGTATAATACAATACATACCAGAAGTAACCCAGATATTAAGGTGTAGATAGGAATAACAACCAGCCTTGAAGCTCTGGATGCAGTCCGGACTGTACAGTACTAGATCCATCTGGAGAAACTGAGCAAGGAAAACTAGTACTGCAAAAGGATACAATCCGGTAGTACATGAAACAGTCACTAGGGATCAGACTTGAGCGTAGTCAAAGAAAATCCAGGTGAGCAACAGTAACGCACACAATACAGCGAGGTACAAGGGTTTAAAGCAAAGCGTAGTCAAAGTCCATTTCCAAGATCAAAGGAAACAGTGATCAAATGAAGTTCCAAGGGGCAGAGAAAAAGGCAGAGTCCAGAATCCACATCTGTAACAGAGAGCAATCCAAAAATAGCAATAAACAGCACACCCTGATGAGAAACTTAATAAACAGGCAATGACTGCTGGAAGAGCTGGGTTTATATAGGCCGAGAGTAATTGCCAATTACCTACAGCTGTAGGCAGGTGGAGCAAAAGTGCAGGAAAACAAAAAGCTAACTAGGCAAAAGAAATAGAACGCATTCCAGATGCAAGGATAGCACATAGCAAAAGCAACAGACCAGGGGCGCGATCCGATAAAGATCGTAGTTTGCGGCGCAAGTGAGGGAACCCCCGCCGCCCATAGTTTCAGCTCGCAGCTAGAGCTATCCCATATACGGTGCCGTCAGAGGCTAAAGTGCCGTAAGTCTGACAAACCAGCGATGTCCAGAAATCTGTGTAAGTACAAATTTCTGGAGTCGCCAGTGACTTGGTTCAGCCAATCGGATTGAACTTCAATCTGATTGGCTGATTGAATCAGCCAATCAGATTTTTCTACCTTAATTCCGATTGGCTGATAGAATCCTATCAGCCAATCGGAATTCGACGGATGCCATCTTGGATGACGTCATTTAAAGTTACCTCATTCCTCGTTCAGTCTTCGTGCCGGATGGATGCTCCGCGGCGGAGGAGCAAAGAAAGAAGATTGAAGATGCCACTTTGCTTGAAGACATCGCCGGATGGAAGAAGACTTCTCTGCCGCTTGCTTGAAGACATTGCACGGATGGAAGAAGACTTCTTTGCCGCTTGATTGAAGACATCTTCGGATGGAAGAAGACTTCTTTGCCGCTTGATTGAAGACATCGCCGGATGGAAGAAGATTTCTCTGCCGCTTGATTGAAGACATTGCCCGGATCGGATAAAGAGTTCTGCCTGGCTGGGTGAATACAAGGTAGGGAGATCTTCAGGTGGTAGTGTTAGGTTTTTTTAAGGGGGGTTTGGGTGGGTTTAGAATAGGGGTATGTGAGTGGTTGGTTGTAATGTTGGGGGGTGGTATTGTGTTTTTTTTACAGGCAAAAGAGCTGTTTTCTTTGGGGCATGACCCGCAAAGGCCCTTTTAAGGGCTGGTAAGGTAAAAGAGCTGTTATCTTTTTTAATTTAGAATAGGGTAGGGGAATTTTTTTATTTTGGGGGGCTTTATTATTTTATTAGGGGGCTTAGAATAGGTGTAATTAGCTTAAAAATCTTGTAAGCTTTTTTTATTTTTTGTAATTTAGTGTTTGTTTTTTTTGTAATTTAGTTTAGTTTATATAATTGTATTTTAGTTTAGATATTTGTAGTTTATTTAATTTATTGATAGTGTAGGTGTATTTGTAACTTAGGTTAGGATTTATTTTACAGGTACATTGGTAATTATTTTAACTAGGTAGCTATTAAATAGTTATTAACTATTTAATAGCTATTGTACCTAGTTAAAATAAATACCAAGTTACCTGTAAAATAAATATAAACCCTAAAATAGCTACAATGTAATTATTAATTACATTGTAGCTATCTTAGGGTTCATTTTATAGGTAAGTATTTAGATTTAAATAGGAATATTTTAATTAATAATATTAATATTAATTAGATTTATTTTAATAATGTTAGGGATGTTAGAGTTAGATAGGGTTATTATACTTAATATATATATAATATAATAACGATATTAACTATATTAACCCTAATATAATTAGGGTTAATATAGTTAATATATATAATATAATAACTATATTAACTATATTAACCCTAATATAATTAGGGTCAATATAGTTAATATAGCTGACAGCGGTGTAGAGGGATTAGATTAGGGGTTAATGTGTTTAATATAGGTGGCGGCGGTGTAGGGGGATTAAATTAGGGGTTAATATTTTTAAAATAGATGGCGGCGGGGTAGGAGCTCACTTTAGGGGGTAGGTAAGGTTGATGGCGGCGGTGTAAGGGGCTCACTTTAGTGGGTAGGTAAGGTAGATGGCGGCGGTGTAAAGGGCTCACTTTAGGCGGTAGGTAAGGTAGATGGCGGCGGTGTAAGGGGCTCACTTTAGGGGGTAGTTAAGGTAGATGGCGGCGGGGTAGGAGCTCACTTTAGGGGGTAGGTAAGGTAGATGGCGGCGGTGTAGGGGCTCACTTTAGGGGGTAGGTAAGGTAGATGGCGGCGGTGTAAGGGGCTCACTTTAGTGGGTAGGTAAGGTAGATGGCGTCGGGGTAGGAGCTCACTTTAGGGGGTAGGTAAGGTAGATGGCGGCGGGGTAGGGGCTCACTTTAGGGGGTAGGTAAGGTAGATGGTGGCGGTGTAAGGGGCTCACTTTAGGGGGTAGGTAAGGTAGATGGCGGAAGTGTAAGGGGCTCACTTTAGTGGGTAGGTAAGGTAGATGGCGGCGTTGTAAGAGGCTCACATTAGGGGGTATGTAATGTAGCTGGCGACGGTGTAGGGGGATCACATTAGGGGGTTATACTTTTATTGTAGGTGGCGGCGGGGTCCGGGAGCGGCGGTTTAGGGGTTAAACACTTTATTAGGGATTGCGGCGGGGGATCGCGGTTGACAGGTAGATAGACATTGCGCATGCGTTAGGTGTTAGGTTTTATTTAGCAGATCGCGGTTGACAGGTAGATAGACATTGCGCATGCGTTAGGTGTTAGGTTTTATTTAGCAGGTAGTTTAGGGAGTTACGGGGCTCCAATAGACAGCGTAAGGCTTACTGCGGCTGCATTTTGTGGCGAGGTGAAAATGGAGTAAGATTTCTTACGCTGTATATTGGATACCAAACTGCGCTGGTTTGGTATACCTGCCTATGGCCCAAAAAACTATGGGCGAAGGCAGAAATATACGAGCGTAACTTCTATGTTACGCCGTATATAGGATACCAAACCAGCGCAAAATTCGGCGTCGCTGGCTTTTGCGGGCGACGCTGCATATCGGATCGGGCCCCTGGAAGCTAAGGTACCAGGTTTCGATCCCAGGGTGTGACAGTACCCCCTCCTCAAGGATCTCTCAGAGGGGCACCAGGCTTATGTGGATGAGCAAGATGAAATGCTTTTAGAAGGGCTGGAGAATGGACATTTTTGCAGAAACCCAGGAGCGATCTGCAACAGAATAGCCCTTCCAGTGAGCAAGGTTTTGGAGTCGATGACCGTAATATCTGGAATCCAGAATCTTTGAAATGATATATTCTGGCTGGCCATGAAATGTAAATGGAGGAAGTGGAGGTATAGTTCTGGAAAATGGATGAAAATAGTTGGTTTTAGCAGAGACACGTAAAATACTGGAAAAACACGAAGAGATGATGGAATTGCTAGTTTGAAGACCGTGTCAGAGACACGTCGCACAATTCGGTAGGGACTGATGTATCTAGGACCGAGTTTGTAGGAGGGTTGTTTCAACTAGATGTGATGGGTTGAGAGCCACACCTTGTCACCGACTTTTAGTTTAGGAGGAATCCGACGGGATCTTTTTGCATACTTCTTGTAACGAAAAGTAGAATGTTGAAGTATGATGTGGATCTTGCGCCAATGGACTACTAGATTTTGAACAAGATGGTCAGCCGCAGGTACACCAATTTGTGGTGAGTGTAGAAGAAAGGTTCTGAGTTGATACCCTAGAGCAGCCAGAAATGGAGTGGTTTTTAGGGAGCTGTTTCACAAGGAATTCTTAGCCAACTCTGCTAATGGAAGAAGATCTGGTCAGTTTGACTGTTGTCAATTAACATAATTGCAGAGATAGCTTTCAAGTTCCTGATTACTTCTTTCAGTCTGTCCATTAGTCTGTGGGTGATGACTGAAAGATAAAGATACAGTATTATCCAGGCGTTAACAAAGATCTCTCCAGAGAGCAGATATGAACTGAGTTCAACGATCAGAGACAATCTTTTCTAGCAAGCCGTGCAGTCTAACAATGTGGGTAATAAACAATGTAAACTGAAAAAGAAAACTTGAGCAAGTCCTTAGTATAAAACGTAACATTTATTTCACCCTTGTGGGTAATTAAAAGCACTCCATAAACTCCACCACATAGAAACAGTTCAATACATTAAGTAGAATACAGCTGTGTTAAGCATACGCGTTTCAGCAGAAGCCGTAGTCATAGCCTAACTAAACTTAAAGAGGGCAGGATTAAAATACCCCCAAAAAACACAGCCATTAGTTAAAACAAATAAAATTCAGCTGTATTACCTAAGTGTCAATTGTCTTAATTATACTGGTTAACCCCTTACTCTAAAATAGAAAAGGACCCACACATGTGAAATAATATACATCAAAGAAACCTGTAAATTAAAGCAATGTTATATTGAAGGAAACAGTGCATACGGCTTAAACTCATTCACTCCAAACGCACTAAATGTTATAATTAAAAGATTAGAGTGACCACAAAACTTGATGTAAATAATAAAATAGGATAAACCTGAAAACCCATGTCTTCCATATATAATTACCATTCATCTACAAAGCACCTCGGTTCTAGATAATTATTGCGAGTAAAATGAAAAAATATTTTATGGGACTCGAACTCACTACCTACTGGTCTATGTACAGTAACTGTAACCACTAGGCTATCCACAGGCTGTTTAAAGAGCTATGTTTGCTCTGTGACTTAAGATGAGTGCTGGTACCCTAGGGATTTTGCACTGCTATATGCTTGAGATAAGACCAAAAATATATGATTAGATAAACAAACAACACCTACTAGGTGAAATCTAAGGTAATCTAGCATGTATAAAAGAATATAATATATATACATACAGAAATGTATCTGTATTATCACCTATAGTAATATGGGATGTCCCATCAAGGACATTCACTCCAAGTGCACCAAATGTAAATAAAAAAGTTGCAGTGACCGCAAAACCTAATGTAGATAATAAAATAAAATAGAATAAATTAAACCTGCAAAACCATTTCTTCTATATGTAGAATTGTCTTAAGTCTATAAAACACCCAAATTCTAAAAGGTTATTACGAATAAAGATACAAAATATTGTGGGACTAGAACTCACTACTTTCTGGTCTATGGACAGAAACTGTAACCACTGGGCTATCCACAGACTATATAAAGAGCTGTGTTAGCTTAATGTCTTAATATTAATGCTGGTAACCAAGGGATATTGCAATGTTATGTACATGAGATAGAAGCAGAGATATATGGTAAAATGACCAAACGACACCTACTAGGTGGAATATAAAGTAATCTGACATATATAAAAATATAATATATATGCATATTGAAATTTATCTAAATTACCACCTACAGTAATATAAGATGTCCCATCTAAAGACAGACCCCACAATTCATGTTATAATAATATTGAACAGGGAGAGTTCATTAACTGGGCAAAAGACCTAAACTGGCTCTCTATCTAACTTATACCCAATATCTCAAATTACAAAAAGGTATGATATAAAATAAGACACAATCAGTGTCCGGATTAGAACTCACTACCCCTTGATCTAAAGGCAAAGTCTTTACCCACTAAGCTATCCAGCCATGTATTGGACAGCAAATGGTGATAAAGGCAGTAGACAAGGAGTATAGATAATGTATACCAGATGCAAAGATTGAGAATTAGGTATACAATGGGCAACCTGCAAATGCTAAACAAAAGATAGGATATATCTTAACTATACAATTATTCTATATGTGACATGGAAACACCCAAAAAAAAAAAAAAAAATTGAATGCTATGATGGTTGTTGATACCTTAGTTAGATAGTGTAGATCATAAAATGAGAGGCAGCCTAATAGATGGAATGGTGTGAAGGGCTGCTCTAGACTATAGGAACCTGTACAAGATGATAATATAACAGGTAATTCAATATTTAACTGTACAATAAGAGGCTAGGTTTGCCAATGATTTATTAAGTCATATTCAGAATTAAAGAGAGGAGGGGATAAAAATAAAATTCTCAGCAAAATTGAGATGTATTGGATTTTCAGACTTGAGACCAGGGTGCCGAAGGGCTTTAATTCTGAATATGACTTAATAAATCATTGGCAAGCCTTTTTTTTTTTTTTTTTTTTTTTTGGGTGTTTCCATGTCACATATAGAATAATTGTATAGTTAAGATATATCCTATCTTTTGTTTAGCATTTGCAGGTTGCCCATTGTATACCTAATTCTCAATCTTTGCATCTGGTATACATTATCTATACTCCTTGTCTACTGCCTTTATCACCATTTGCTGTCCAATACATGGCTGGATAGCTTAGTGGGTAAAGACTTTGCCTTTAGATCAAGGGGTAGTGAGTTCTAATCCGGACACTGATTGTGTCTTATTTTATATCATACCTTTTTGTAATTTGAGATATTGGGTATAAGTTAGATAGAGAGCCAGTTTAGGTCTTTTGCCCAGTTAATGAACTCTCCCTGTTCAATATTATTATAACATGAATTGTGGGGTCTGTCTTTAGATGGGACATCTTATATTACTGTAGGTGGTAATTTAGATAAATTTCAATATGCATATATATTATATTTTTATATATGTCAGATTACTTTATATTCCACCTAGTAGGTGTCGTTTGGTCATTTTACCATATATCTCTGCTTCTATCTCATGTACATAACATTGCAATATCCCTTGGTTACCAGCATTAATATTAAGACATTAAGCTAACACAGCTCTTTATATAGTCTGTGGATAGCCCAGTGGTTACAGTTTCTGTCCATAGACCAGAAAGTAGTGAGTTCTAGTCCCACAATATTTTGTATCTTTATTCGTAATAACCTTTTAGAATTTGGGTGTTTTATAGACTTAAGACAATTCTACATATAGAAGAAATGGTTTTGCAGGTTTAATTTATTCTATTTTATTTTATTATCTACATTAGGTTTTGCGGTCACTGCAACTTTTTTATTTACATTTGGTGCACTTGGAGTGAATGTCCTTGATGGGACATCCCATATTACTATAGGTGATAATACAGATACATTTCTGTATGTATATATATTATATTCTTTTATACATGCTAGATTACCTTAGATTTCACCTAGTAGGTGTTGTTTGTTTATCTAATCATATATTTTTGGTCTTATCTCAAGCATATAGCAGTGCAAAATCCCTAGGGTACCAGCACTCATCTTAAGTCACAGAGCAAACATAGCTCTTTAAACAGCCTGTGGATAGCCTAGTGGTTACAGTTACTGTACATAGACCAGTAGGTAGTGAGTTCGAGTCCCATAAAATATTTTTTCATTTTACTCGCAATAATTATCTAGAACCGAGGTGCTTTGTAGATGAATGGTAATTATATATGGAAGACATGGGTTTTCAGGTTTATCCTATTTTATTATTTACATCAAGTTTTGTGGTCACTCTAATCTTTTAATTATAACATTTAGTGCGTTTGGAGTGAATGAGTTTAAGCCGTATGCACTGTTTCCTTCAATATAACATTGCTTTAATTTACAGGTTTCTTTGATGTATATTATTTCACATGTGTGGGTCCTTTTCTATTTTAGAGTAAGGGGTTAACCAGTATAATTAAGACAATTGACACTTAGGTAATACAGCTGAATTTTATTTGTTTTAACCTATGGCTGTGTTTTTTGGGGGTATTTAAATCCTGCCCTCTTTAAGTTTAGTTAGGCTATGACTACGGCTTCTGCTGAAACGCGTATGCTTAACACAGCTGTATTCTACTTAATGTATTGAACTGTTTCTATGTGGTGGAGTTTATGGAGTGCTTTTAATTACCCACAAGGGTGAAATAAATGTTACGTTTTATACTAAGGACTTGCTCAAGTTTTCTTTTTCAGTTTATGTTTATCTTGTCCAGCAATTGAGCCAGTCCACCCTGGCCGGGAGTAGAGCCTTTCAGCTTAGATCTCTTTACAGAAGATTGGATTACAGATCGTTCCCCACAGTTCGCCTTCCAGGATTGGTGGAGTCTGCCCTGCCTACTACACGCCCACGACTTGGCGGTACAGCGAGCGGCTGCTTGAATGCCCGGCTCTTCAGAGGCTTAGGAGACGGATCCACTTTGCAAGGAGCTGAACATTACAGGAAGAGAAACGCAACGGTGAGATTGTTTATTTTCTTCATAGGACCCGGTACGATCCGGTTATGTCCTAGGCGACAAGGGAATCTATACCAGCTCAGTATTTCAGAATTAGCATAACTGCTTGGAGGCAGCACATTGCTCCAACGTCTATGCTTGGGAAGCAAACAGCAGCAAGCGTTGATCAGCTACAGGGTAAGCCCTATGAATTACTGTGATTTTCTTGACTGCATATATTACATGTACAGTTTTACTAGAATTTAGGCTGAAGGCTCCTCCTGAACATTTGTCACACTTAGTCACATTAGCCTAACTTAACGGCTTGTGACTTTTTCCTGTTTCCTTTTTCTTGTACTGTTTTTAATAAACAATGTAGCCATGTCTGGGCAGAATTTAGGAAGCGATATGTAATGAGCCTGTTTGAAAAAGCGATCTGTGAAAACCAAAATCCAAGTGCAGACATTACATGGGGGTAGGTCCACAATAAAGTCCATAAACAAATGTGTCCAAGGTTGTTTAGGCACTGTGAGAGGTTGCAGGAGACCATAATGCATTATTTTTGGTACCTTCATTGCTGCACAAGTAGCAGAGGAAGAAACATATTCTTTGACATCTTTTTGTCTCTGTGGCAAGGTCCATATGAGATTATTAGCCAAGAAGGGCCTGTCAATTACAAGGTGAGGCAGTCTGACAGAAGAAAGGTAAAACAAGTGTACTACATAAATCTTTTAAAGCCTTGGAAGGCTAGAGAGGCCTGTGTATTGGTAGGAGTACAGGGATTAAAGGTGACACCCACTCTTGTCCCTGAGGTGCAAGTCTACTGACCTTATGCCAGTACAGCAAAAAGAAGTTAAAGAAATGTTAAAAAGAAATCCTGATATATTTTCTAATACACCAGGTAGAACCAGGGATGCAGTCCATTATATTGTTACGGAGCCAGGAGTAATTGTAAAAGTAAAACCCTACAGGGTACCGGAAGTAAAAAGAGAGGCAATACAGGCAGACGCAGAAAAAAGGTTACAACTAGGGGTTATTGAAGAATCTAATAGTCAGTGGTCAAGTCCTATAGTCCTAGTGCAAAAGCCAGATGGGCCTCTGTGGTTCTGTAATGATTTCAGGAAACTCAATGAGTGTTCTATGAGTGCAGTCCGGCCCTGCATAGTCCAGATATTCATAATGTTGAGCCGGGTCTTTCACTCATGTCCTGGATGAATACGGACCAGATTATAGGCCCCACGAAGATCCAATTTAGTAAAGCTCTGGGCTCCCCAAAGATGGTCAAATAATTCTGGAATCAATGGAAGGGGGTACTGTTTTTTATTGTAATCTTATTCAGCTCTCTATAATCAATGCAAGGCTGTAAACCCCCATCCTTCTTCTCAACAACAAAAAAACCTGCACCAGCAGGTGACGAAGATGGACGAATAAAGCCCTTAGCTAAGTTCTCTTTAATATAATCATCCATAACTTTAGTTTCTGTTTGAGAGAGAGGTGCCCCAGGGTATAGGTTAATCTTGCAATCATAAGTCCGATGAGTAGCAATTTGTCAGCCCCCAAATTTAAGGACATCTTGATAAAAAATCCCAATAGCAACTTACAGAGGTAAAGTCTCAGAGTGCAGAAATCCAGATCCCAAAGGTTGACCATCGATAGTGGATACCTTATATAACTGTGACTTAGTACGAGATGGAAGTTGCAGTTGTTGGGCTAAGGTGGAGTTGAGAAAAATCCCTGCAGCACCGGAGTCTACCAAGGTTTCCAAATGGTGTTGTATAGAGTCTACAGTTATTGTTAGAGGTACCATGATACGTTGGGGAGAAGTGTTTAGAAACTTCAGGCTTAGTAGGACTTCTCCTGACTCCACTAAGCTATGTCTGAGTAGTCATTCAGTTTTAGATAGACGGAAAGCTCCTAGATCCATAGGTTCCACAACCAGTGGTGGAGAAAAGGAAGCAGCAGGTGGAGAAGGAAAGTGTGGTGCTAAACATACAGGTTGCTTGACAGAGGTGTGATAGCCTCTTCCCCTTTCTCATTGTCTTTCTAGTTTGCAAGTGTACAAGCTATAAAATAGTCAATCGATTCAGGGATTGCTCTGTAGGTGAGTTCATCCTTAAATTTATTGGCTAATCCTCTATGGAAAGCTGCCTTTAGAGCTCCAGAGCCCCATTAGTCTCAGAGGCAAGAGTTTGAAACTCTATGGCATATTGGGAGACAGGTCTATTACCTTGACAGATCTCTAGAAGAGAAGATTCAGCAGTGGCTGCTCTGCCTTGGATATCAAAGACAGAGGTAAACGTGGATATGAAATCTTCAGCATTGTCCAGAATAACAGCATTGTTCTCCGTTAAAGGGAAAGGCATGCTATTTTTGTAAAGCATGCTATGCCGGTAAGGTATGCTATGCTTGTAAAGCAAAAATTTGTGAATGCTCTTGAAAAAGACGGTATTAACTGTTGAAACTCATTGGGAACAATAATTCTGCTTTTAATGAGAAATCTGGGGAACTTTTCTTTGAACACAGAGGAGCCGTTTTTTCCTAATCTATTCTGTGAATATCTACACTTTATATTACGGTGTATGGATGCAACATTTCAGTGCTTAACCAGGAATAGAATATCCAGATGAAACTTTGAAAAAGCTGTGGGACATTCCAGTGAATCGTCTGGGACCTCTGGTGAACCAGCACCTCCTTCTACAAACACAAACCGATTTGGCAGCCTTTGGGAGAGACTGTGGGAAGGCAGCAGTCCTGAAAACAGAGGGGAGATAATATCCGTATTGTATACCTTTCTTGTTTCCAAACTAGTGCTTTACCTTTTAACAAAGATATGATAAAAGTGACTCTGGCTTGGGAAGACTGGAACATTGCTGGGTTATTATGAAAGTGCAGTCTACATTGGTTTAAGAAGCCTCTGCAATCCTGTGCAGAGCCATCACATTTTTCAGGCAGAGGAATCTTGGGAATAATAGAACAATCCAAACTGGAGGTCATAGCAACCACAGGAGGTAAAGCAGATGGGGTGTATTCGCTGAAGTGGCTCCCTGGTTACAGAGAGAGGACAGCATAGCAGTCATGGCCTGTTTATACTGTCAAGCCTGCCTCAGTGTCAGATGGAGAGACAGGCAGTAAAATACAATACCTACATGAAGTATAGGTATGGTACGGAGTAACCCAGAGATTAAGGTGTAGATAGGAATAACAACAGCCTGAAGCTCTGGATGCAGTCCGGACTGTACAGTACTAGATCAATCTGGAGAAACTGAGCAAGGAAAACTAGGACTGCAAAAGGATACAACCCAGTAGTACAGGAAACACTCACTTGGGGTCAGGCTTGAGTGTAATCAAAGGTAATCCAGGTCAGCAACAGTAAGGCAAACAATTAAGCGAGGTACAAGAGGTTAAAGCAAAGCATACTCAAAGTCCAGTTCCAAGATCAAAGAAAACAGAAGATCCAACGAAGTACCAAGGGAAAGAGAAAAAGGCAGAGTCCAGAATCCAAATCCAAGTTTGTAACAGAGAGCAATCCAAAAATAGCGATAAACAGCACACCCTGAGTAGAAACTCAATAAATAAAACAGACAGGTGGAGCCAAAGTGAAGAAAAACAAAATGCTAACTTCTCAAACAAAAAATAAACTCCAGTCCAGATGTAAGGATAGAACGTAGCAAAAGCAACAGCCAAGGAAGCTGAGGTCCCAGGTTCGATCCCAGGATGTTACACACTCTTCAGAAGAGACAATGCTAGAAGAGGGAGTAAAGTTGTAAGCTGTTTGATTATGCAGGCTTTTCATATTTTTTTACCTTACAGTATTTTGAAGGTACTTTGATAAATTGACTCTTTTTTTATGGCCCTGGTTTTGTGCCTCTTTAAAGGGACATGAAACCCAATTTTTTTCTTTCATGATTTAGAAAGAGCATACAAATATAAACAACTTTCTAATTTACTTCTATTATCTAATTTGCCTCATTCTCTTGATATTCTTTGCTGAAAAGCATATCTAGATATGCTTAGTAGCTGCTGATTGGTAGCTTCACATAGATGTCTCCTGTGATTGGTTCACTGTGTGCATTGCTATTTCTTCATTAAAGTATATCTAAAAAATGAAGCAAATTAGGTAATAGAAGTAAATTGGAATGTTGTTTAAAATTGTATTCTCTACCTTAATCATGAAAGAAAATGTTTGGGTATAGTGTCCCTTTAAGCACGTGGCTTCAAGCTTTATTTTGGCACTACCAAGTTCAACTTTAAAAATGTATTTAAATATGAACTAATGATGTAAAGAACAATATAAAAATATAAACTGATTGTTGTGAACACTGTTTAGCTTTCAGTGGAAATTTGTATGAATTCCACACAATTCTCACAGTAACAGTGATGTTGGCCTAAGCTTCAAAGCAACCCTTGTAAATAACACTTGCTTTTATTAAGCCTCTTGAGTATGATATATTGTGTGGGTAAGGTGCTATTCATCTTCCACTAGCAAAATTAAAAGGCTCACTAGGACTTTGACATTTACCTCCTAATCTGACCTATTAAAGATGGTACTTAAATGTACTTTATTCTTAATTCTTTTCAAACTTTTAGTGTTATTTGGAGGTTATTTTTCAAAATATAAGTATGTGTGCTTTGTTTTTTGGACTTAAAAGGACACTGTACCCAAAAAATTTCTTTCGTGATTCAGATTGAGCATGAAATTTTAAACAACTTTCTAATTTACTCCTATTATCAAATGTTCTTCATTCTCTTGGTATCTTTATTTGAAATGCAAGAATGTAAGTTTAGATGCCGGCCCATTTTTGGTGAACAACCTGGGTTGTCCTTGCTGATTGGTGGATAAATTCATCCACCAATAAAAAAGTGCTGTCCAAAGTACTGAAACCAAAAAAAAGCTTAGATGCCTTCTTTTTCAAATAATGATAGCAAGAGAACGAAGAAAAATTGATAATAGAAGTAAATTAGAAAGTTGCTTAAAATTGCATGCTCTTTCTGAATTACAAAAGAAAAAAAATTGGGTTCAGTGTCCCTTTAACCCCTTAACGACTGAGGACGTGCAGGGTACGTCCTCAGAAAAAAGGCAGTTAATGCCTGAGAACGTACCCTGCACGTCCTCAGTGTGGAAAGCAGCTGGAAGCGATCCTGCTCGCTTCCAGCTGCTTTCCGGTTATTGCAGTGATGCCTCGATATGGAGGCATCCTGCAATAACGTTTGTAAGCCATCCGGTGCAGAGAGAGCCACTCTGTGGCCCTCTCTGCACCGGAGATCGGTGGCTACCGGCGTTGGTGGGTGGGAGCCGGACCGGGAGGCGGGTGGCGGCCATCGATGGCCATGTGGATCTGAAGGGGGGCGGGATCGTGGGCGGGGGTGGCTGGGGGCGCGCACGGGCGCGCGCGCGCGTGCACGGGAGGGTGGGGGCGGGCGCGTGCACGGGGAGGGAGCGGGTGGGAACCGCTACACTGCAGAAAATGGGGAAATAAAAAATATAATCAAAATAAAATATATACAATGAGCAAAGTGGTGGGGGTTTGTTTGTGGGGGGTGGGGGGTTGGGGGAAGCTACACTACAGAAAAAAACAAAAAACCCCAAAAAAAAGCACTTTTTATTGTAAACTGGGTACTGGCAGACAGCTGCCAGTACCCAAGATGGCCCCCAATAAGGCAGAGGGGAGGGTTAGAGAGCGGTTTTGGGGGGGATCAGGGAGGTTGGGGGCTAAGGGGGGGATCCTACACAGTAGCATATGTAAATATGCTAAAAAAAAAATTCATTTTTTTTTAAAAACTCTTTTATTTTAGTACTGGCAGACTTTCTGCCAGTACTTAAGATGGCGGGGACAATTGTGGGGTGGGGGAGGGAAGGGAGCTGTTTGGGAGGGATCAGGGGGTGGGATGTGTCAGATGGGAGGCTGATCTCTACACTAAAGCTAAAATTAACCCTGCAAGCTCACTACAAACTCCCTAATTAACCCTTTCACTGCTAGCCATAATACACGTGTGAGGCGCAACAGGATTTAGTGGCCTTCTAATTACCAGAAAGCAACGCCAAAGTCATATATGTCTGCTATTTCTGAACAAAGGGGATCCCAGACAAGCATTTACAACCATTTGTGCCATAATTGCACAAGCTGTTTGTAAATGATTTCAGTGAGAAACCTAAAATTGTGAAAAATTTTACGTTTTTTTTAATTTGATCGCATTTGGCGGTGAAATGGTGGCATGAAATATACCAAAATGTGCCTAGATCAATACTTGGGGTTGTCTACTACACTACACTAAAGCTAAAATTAACCCTACAAGCTCCCTAAAAGCTCCCTAATTAACCCCTTAACTGCTGGGCATGATACACTTGTGGTGCGCAGTGGCATTTAGCGGCCTTCTAATTACCAAAAAGCAACGCCAAAGCCATATATGTGTGCTATTTCTGAACAAAGGGGATCCCAGAGAAGAATTTACAACCATTTATGCCATAATTGCACGAGCTGTTTGTAAATGATTTCAGTGAGAAACCTAAAGTTTGTGAAAAAATTAGTGAAAAAGTGAACAATTTTTTGTATTTGATCGCATTTGGCGGTGAAATGGTGGTATGAAATATACCAAAATTGGCCTAGATCAATACTTTGGGATGTCTACTAAAAAAAAATATATACATGTCAAGGGATATTCAGGGATTCCTGAAAGATATCAGTGTTCTAATGTAACTAGCGCTAATTTTGGAAAAAAATGGTTTGGAAATAGCAAAGTGCTACTTGTATTTATGGCCCTATAACTTGCAAAAAAAGCAAAGAACATGTAAACATTGGGTATTTCTAAACTCAGGACAAAATTTAGAAACTATTTAGCATGGGTGTTTTTTGGTGGTTTTAGATATGTAACAGATTTTGGGGGTCAAAGTTAGAAAAAGTGTGTTTTTTTCCATTTTTTCCTCATATTTTATAATTTTTTTTATAGTAAATTATAAGATATGATGAAAATAATGGTATCTTTAGAAAGTCCATTTAATGGCGAGAAAAACGGTATATAATATGTGTGGGTACAGTAAATGAGTAAGAAGAAAATTACAGCTAAACACAAACACTGCAAAAATGTAAAAATAGCCTTGGTCCCAAACGGACAGAAAATGGAAAAGTGCTCTGGTCACTAAGGGGTTAATGTGCTCAGTCTCTGCCTACTGACCTCACTACCTTATAAAGTAAGAAAGACATTATTTCATAGAGATGAACACATTACTCTTAGTAATATTGGCCAAAATATTAACATAGTCATTACAAATAAATGGTGGTCATATTATATTCATTCATTTAAAAATAAAAATTTTAAATAACCACTCAATGTTAAAGGGACACTGAACCCAAAAATTTTGTTTTGTAATTCAGAAAGAGCATGCAATTTTAAGCAACTTTCTAATTTACTCCTATTAGCAATTTTTCTTTGTTTTCTTGCTATCTTTATTTGAAAAGAAAGCATCTATGCTTTTTTCTGGTTCAGTACTCTGGACAGCAATTTTTTATTGGTGGATGAATTTATCCACTAATCAGCAAGGACATCCCAGATTGTTCACCAAAAATGGGCCAGCATCTAAACTTACATTCTTGCATTTTAAATAAAGATACCAAGAGAATGAAGAAAATTTGATAATAGGAGTAAATTAGAAAGTTGCTTAAAATTTCATGCTCAATCTGAATCATGAAAGAAATTTTTTGGGTACAGTGTCCCTTTAAACAATCTTGCAAAAAAAGTAAATACTTCCTTTGTTGACTTTAATGTCTAAATATCCAAAATTAACGTTAGTGATTCTCATAGGCAACCATGTAATTCTTGTTGAAAATCTAGTTTTAAATGTTACATAAGAATATTTCAGTGTTACATTCCATACTCAAATGACAGTATGAATGTCAAGGGGAACATGTGTGACCCTTGTGCAGGTGACAAAGTTTAATAAATGGAACATTAAATACAGTAATTTTGCACAATCAGCAAATGCATAACATAAAGACAATGAAATAGCAGTTAGACTGAATTTCAAATGAAAAATTGAATTTTTCTGAAAAATTTCAAAGTTAGTTCAATTTAAATTTTTCTGCCTCATGTGACACTCATCAGCCAATCACAAAATTAAATTATGTATACACTGTGAATTCTTGCACATGCTCAATAGAATATGTGCAAATAACAAAATTGTGCATTTTGGGATAATGGAAGTAAATCGGAAAGTTTTTATTAAATTGCATGCTCTATCTAAATAATGAAAGTTTAATTGTGACTTTAGTTCCTAATTAACATGGCCTTTACCATATTGTGGCTCTCAATAAGAGATCTAGCCTACCTTGTTTAATCTATGTTTTAGGATCCATTAGTACTTTATTTTTGTTTATATGATTGCTTATTTCTCTGATATTCTGGGCTAGATTACACATGGCCCACTATTTAGCACTCCCGCTTGAGCATAAACATTTTGCATGTGTGGGTTAGTGCGGGTTACAAGTTGAAAGTGATACTTCAGGATGTCGGATATCGCAATCGCTCTAACTTTTTTTCCCCATAGACTTCAATGGAGAGCGCAGAAGAAAACCATTTTTAAAAACAATTCTACGTAAAAAGAATAGGAATGTAAAATATGTCTAACATGTTTCGGGCTTCAAGCTTTAGCTGTCGGGTTAGCACACATGAAGATTTAGTTATCTTAAAGGGATAGTCTAGTTAAAATTAAACTTTCACGATTAAGATAGGGCATGTCATTTTAAACAACTTTACAAATTTACTTTTATCATCAAATTTGTTTTGTTCTCTTTTTGTTCTTTGTCTAAAACTAAACCTAGGTAGGCTCATATGAAAATGTTTAAACCGTTGAAGGCTGCCTCTTAACTGCATTTTGACAGTTTTTCACAGTTAGACAGTGCTAGTTCATGTGTGACATATAGAGTACAATTTGTTCACTCCTGTGGAGTTATTTATGAGTCAGCACTGAATGGCAAAAATGCAAAAGAACTGAAATAAGGGGCAGTCTGCAGAGGCTTAGATACAAGGTAATCACAAAGGTAAAAAGTATATTAATATAACTGTACTAGTTATGCAAAACTGGGGAATGGGTAATAAAGGGATTATCTATCTTTTTAAACAGTAAAAGTTCTGGAGTAGACTGTCCATTTAAGACACCTTATTGAAATATTAAATATAAAATATTTAAAAAAAAATTTAAAATAATAATTATTACAAATTTTTATAGATATAAAAAAATTCTAAATAATCCATAGCATCAATATAAACTGTATATTTATATAAATTGCAGTATGTATAATCATTTTTAATTATCATGATTCATTTTTTAATATTTAATATTTTAATAACGCGCCTTAAGATAAGTAATTCGTAATGAGTGATAACCTGACACAGCGTTAGACCTAAAGCAATTATAACTGAAGCATTAAGAGAAGCAATTTAACATATTTTTAACAATAGGATTAAATGACAAAATAAAAACTTTCATGCTGCTTAAAATTGTACAAGCATTGATGTGCTTCACTGCTTTTCAGGCTTTCCATGGATTTTGGCTTAATTCTCTCCGGGCCTGATATTAAAAATCTCGCCGCTCAGGTGATATGATCTAAGACGTCTCGTCGGTAAGGCGATGCCCTTAAAAAAAACAAAACACAAATTTTATCTTGAGAAATGTTTATGTTGCTATGTAGTGTACTTTATGTGAAACAGAGACTCCTACATTACAATAAAAGGTCTAAAAAAATCCAGAACATTTTGTGTGATTTCTCTCCAAGCAAAGTTTTGAATATCAGGCTCTACATAATATTTATCAATTTGCTTGAATTAAAGGGACATACAACTCAAAATTAAACTTTCATGGTTCTGATAGAGCATACAATTTAAAAGAGAATCCAAGTTACTTCTATTATCAAATTTACTTCATTCTCTTGGTATTGTTTGTTAAAAAGCATACTTAGGTAGGCCCTCCAGCAGCAATGCACTAGTGGGAGCTAGCTACTGATTTCTTGCTTTAGCTATAGCTCTCTTGTCTTTGACTCACCATATGTGCTCAGCTAGCTCCCAGTAGTGAACTGCTGATTCTTCAACAAAGGATATCAAGAGACTGAAGAACATTTGATAACAGAAGTAAATTGGAAAGTTGTTTAAAATTGTTTGCTCCTTTCATGTGCCTTTAAATTACCAGTTTTGTTACTAAGCAGGGAATATGCAGTGTATCGAGCAGAATTTTAAATGAACATTGATAATACAAGGGCTATCTTTTTGAAGACCATAGTTTCAAGTTGCTGAATAAGATATTGAATAAAACAAGAATCAATAAATTCATAACCAGAATCCATTAGAGAACAATAAGGTAAAAAAGAGAATAGTGAGAATAAATACACTACATTTAAAACACTAAAGATCATAAACTAAAGTATTCAAATTAAACATTAAGGGCTAGATTACAAGTGGAGCACAAACGTTTGCACCAAAACGTTAATAGGTATTTTGCAAGGGTTTGCACTCATTGGGCTTACTGCTCATATTACAATTTTAAAGTAAATGCGATTGCATGAGTGCAATTGCGAATTACGCTAGAATCATTACCGACAGAGGAAGGGACGCTGCCAGTCTCGAAACGTCACAAGTTTTGCAATAAAGAATTGTCACTGTTGACTGAAGACCAGTGAGTGCTTATTCCTTTTGAACTTTTATACACCACTTTATAGCACCCTGGCGGATGACACGGATGGTGAGAGTGCATACACACTTCCAATTCTATGTATATATATATATATATATATATATATATATATATATATATATATATATTTACATGTGTACATATGTATTTATGTATTTTATGTATTTATATATGTATATATGTATTTACAGACATATACACCCATATACACACAGGCATATATATAAGTGCATTAGAACCCCTTTTCCGTTAAGTAGATGAAAACATGAAAAAACATATTTTAGCAATATTCATATTATAAAAAGACTTTAACTCTGTATTTACTGTAAATATTTCACATTCCAATGTTCTACACATAGCAGAATATGTTCTATGCATTTATAAAAAAATATATTCCTATATATTTGTATATATCTATACCTATACATATATATATATATATGTATATATATATATATATATATATATATATATAATCATCTATATGTATAGGTATAAATATATATATTTGTGCAAAAAGCAGATACATGTAGAAATATGTATTTATGAATAAATTAAAAATATTCTTGCATGTAAAGAACATTGGAATATAAAATATTCATATTTTCATGTCGGGTTAGCCCCCTTGAGAATATGTGATTGAAACTGGGATAGATAAAGGAAACCTTTCTGGATGTTATTATTTTATGGTCACCAACATACTACAATAACTCTTGATTCCACAACAACAGAGGTTTTGAGCAACATATTAATATATGCTCTATGAGTAAAGATAAAATTACATTTTATAAAGAAAAAAATCCTGTTGTCATCAGGATATCACTACAAAATTAGGAAACTTAAAAATGTAGTTCTTTAACCTAAACCATGTTTTTTTTAAATATATGTATTTGCCCTTATTCATCACTAGCGTTGTTGTCCTTATCAATCATTGGCATAAGGTTTATCCTTATGTATACAATATCAATTTAGGACCTTTCATGCAACATTACTCTATAATATTTACTATCTATTCTTTCATATGTATATTAAAAAAAAATCTTGTGGCTTTATATCCTTCAATAGCTCCACTCTGGAAGGGAAACAACTGGTAGGACCAAGATATCATTGTTGACTAATGTAGTGCTTTAACTTGGACAATAGCTTTATGATTCCATTTACAGATCAACTCTTCTTCTGAAATATCTACGTTTAGACATTTTAATAGATTATATCAGTGGTAGTTACATAGAAGTCCACAGAAGGTAAGAAGACTCCAATCATTTATGCTGCATCACCATTGTGTGAACGTCCATATTTGGCTGGGGGTGGGATGTGAAAATAGCCCTTCTCTCCGCTGACTGCCTAGCCATCTCCAGAAGCAAGTAACTCTGTCCATGACATTTCCAGATCCCCCGTGGAACACCCATGATTCTTCCTACGCCTACCTTGTGATATGAACCATGGACCTCCCTGATCCAGTCACCAGCCTTCTGGCCCCAGTCATCAAACTGTGTTGGACATAAAAAGTAAATGCTTGCCTCCAAAATTTCAGTTCTATAAGCAATCCTGAAATATAGGACCTTGATTTTATGTTATTTCATGCACCATGGCTGATGGAACACCTATAATATAAGATTCAAAGCTAATTCCTTCCAACCCGTTGGAAAAACATATTTATACCATGTTATGCAAAGTATTTTTGCAAAACATTACCTCCTATAATACCTTTCAAGCTATATTTTGCAGAATTTCTGGGGCTTTCTATTTCAACAGCTGGAATCAATGGCCAAATGATAGCTTAGCACAACGTAACTAAGCAAAAAAAAAAAAAAAAGAGTAAGATAGTGATAAGACCAAACTCTGCAACTGAACTCTCTTATATGCTTTAATAACAAATCTGTAATACAAAATAGACTAATCACTATCATAAAGCAATCAAGAGCGTGTGCCGTTTCTACATATATTAAGTTTACATTAATATAAATTTGGTCAAATAATCCATGCAAAATACAAATCTTGAAATGACGAATATAGTAATAAATACCTATCGCCTAGATTATGAGGTCCCAACGCTGCTTTTTAACACCCGCAGGTATTACAAGTCTTGAAATGACAGGCTCACCACTCACTTTTTTTTGGCAGACTCGAAAATACCGCAAATCCACTTACGTCAATTGCGTATCCTATTTTTTCAATGGGACTTGCATAACGCCGGTATTACGAGTCTTCCATAAAGTGAGCGATAGACCCTCTCCTGTCAAGCCTGGTACCGCATTTAAAAGTCAGTAGTTAAGAGTTTTATGGGCTGTAGCATAAATCTCTTAACTAAAGTGCTAAAAAGTACACTAACACCCATAAACTACCTATTAACCCCTAAACCAAGGCCCCACCACATCGTAAACACTAAAATAAAAAATTTAACCCCTAATCTGCCGAACCGGATATCGCTGCCACTATAATAAATATATTAACCCCTAAACTGCCACACTCCCGTTTTGCAAACACTATTTAAATTTTATTAACCTCTAATCTGCCGTCCCTAACATCGCCACCACCTACCTACATTTATTAACCCCTAATCTTCCGCCCCCAACGTCGCCGCAACTATATTAAATGTATTAACCCCTAAATCTAAGTCTAACCCTACCCCCCTAACTTAAATGTAATTTAAATAAATATAAATAAAATTACTACAATTAACTACATTATTCCTATTTAAAACAAAATACCTATAAAACAAACCATAAGATAACTACAATATAACTAATAATTACATTGTAGCTAGCTTAGGAATTATTTTTAATTTACAGGCAACTTTGTATTTATTTTAAATAGGTAGAATAGTTATTAAATAGGTATTAACTATTTAATAGCTACCTAGTTAAAATAAAGTCAAATTTACCTGTAAAATAAAACCTAACCTAAGTTACAATTACACCTAACACTACACTATAATTAAATTAATTCCCTAAACTAAATACAATTAAATACAATTAAATAAAATGATCTAAAGTACGAAAAAAAACACTAAATAACAAAAATAATAAAATAATTACAAGTTTTTTAAACTAATTACACCTAATCTAATCCCCCTAATAAAATAAAAAAGCCCCCGAAATAATAAAAAGCCCTACCCTATACTAAATTACAAATAGCCCTTAAAAGGGCCTTTTTTGCGGGGCATTACCCCAAAGTAATCAGCTCTTTTACCTGTAAAAAAAAAGTGCAATACCCCCCCAACATTAAAACCCACCACCCACACACCCAGCCCTACTCTAAAATCCACCCAATGCCCCTTGAAGATCACCCTACCTTGAGAAGTCTTCACCCAACTGGGCCGAAGTCCTCAACGAAGCCGGGCGAAGTAGTCGTCCAGACGGGCAGAAGTCTTCATCCAAGCTGGGAAGAAGAGGTCCTCCAGATGGGCAGAAGTCTTCATCCAGGCGGCATCTTCTATCTTCATCCATCCGGCACGGAGCGGCTCCATCTTCAAGACATCCAACGTGGAGCATCCTCTTCAAACGACGTCCAACTGAAGAATGAAGGTTCCTTTAAATGATAACATCCAAGATGGCGTCCCTTCAATTCCGACTGGCAGCCAATCGGAATTAAGGTAGAAAAAATCCTATTGGCTGATGCAATCAGCCAATAGGATTGAAGTTCAATCCTATTGGCTGATCCAATCAGCCAATAGGATTGAGCTGGCATTCTATTGGCCAGCTGGCATTTTTTTCAGCCGGCTCTCCCCCATTGATTCCTATGGGGAAATCGTGCACAAGCACGTTTTACCAGCTCACCGTAAGCAGCGCTGGTATTGAGGTGAGATGTGGAGCAAAATTTTGCTCTCCGCTCACTTTTCTGCGGCTAACACCGGGTTTGTAAAAACCTGTAATACCAGCGTTGTCTGTAGGTGAGCGGTGAGCATAAAATGCTTGTTATCACCGCAGACCATCACCGACAAAACTTGTAATCTAGCCGTATAAGACTTAATATTAGCAATGGATTAAATATTTAAACTAATACCTGATGTGCATACTGTATATATACACGTTGGTGCCTTTTACACTCAAACAACTGTAAACATAAAAAATAATTTTTATTCAATGATAATATTTAATAATGTGTTTCACTGTGTATTTACTGTAAATATTTCACATTACATGTTCTTCACATAAGGGAAAATGTGCTTACTATTTTTAAATATATATTCATATATATATATATCTATATCACATCCAAAAAAACACACTCTGAATTAAAGCACAGCAAAGATTTATTCAGTGACTTTTCGGGGTTTACATCCTTTCCTCACGAATAAATAAATAAACCTTTGCTGTGCTTAAAACCAGAGAGACTGATTTTTTTGGATGAATATTAAACTACTTCAGCACCCTGGTTTTTAGGATTCCTGCTGATGAGAGTGCGGTTATTAGTATTATATATATATCTCTATATACTGTATATCTATACCTGTATATATTTAGTATTATATATATATATATATATATATATATATATATATATATATATATATATATTTATATGTATATATATATCTATACCTGTATATATTTATACCTGTATATACTGTATACAGTTATAGATGCAAATTACAAAATAATAATTTTATATATATATATATATATATATTTATTTATTTTATTTATTTACAAAATATTTTACCAGGAAGGATACATTGAGATTTCTCTTGTTTTCAAGTATGTCCTGGGTCCACAAAACATTACATTGATACAATAGGGTAAAATAAAATACAGAAAACAATATTAATATACAATATATGCAAAAATTTAATATAGAACAAGTAGAAAATATATAATCAACCATGACAGGTGCATTCTGTTTTGAGATATGTAGAGAGGGATATTAGGCTTGGGGAAGGTTTGAAAGTGTGCGGGAGGTCGTTCCATAATTGTGGTGCTCTGTAGGAAAAGGAGGATCGAGCTGCTTATTTTTTGTATTAAGGCAAGCTAAATAATGTGCTTGTACTGGATCGGAGATTATAGGAGGTGGGAATAGCCGGGGAGAGCATTTTGCTCAGGTAGGGTGGGAGCTTCCCAGAAAGGCACTTAAACACAAGGCAGGAAAGATGAAGGGTGCGTCTGGATTTGCCCGTTTGTGGGCACACAATAAATAACCAGCCATTTTTAAGGCACATTAAATAGCATATCAAAAGTTTTTTTTTTTCTTAGTGATGAAGAACAGTTAACCAATGAAAATCTCTCGCCTAGATTTAGAGTTCTGCGTTAGCCATCAAAACCAGCGTTAGGGGGTCCTAACGCTGGTTTTGGCTGCCCGCTGGTATTTAGAGTCAGTCAGGAAAGGGTCTAACGCTCACTTTCCAGCCGCGACTTTTCCATACCGCAGATCCCCCTACGCCAATTGCTTATCTTTTCAATGGGATCTTCCTAACGCCGGTATTTAGAGTCTTGGCTGAAGTGAGCGTTAGAAATCTAACGACAAGACTCCAGCCGCAGGAAAAAGCCAGGAGTTAAGAGCTTTCTGGGCTAATGCCGGTTCATAAAGCTCTTAACTACTGTGCTCTAAAGTACACTAACACCCATAAACTACCTATGTACCCCTAAACCGAGGTCCCCCCACATCGCCGCCACTCTATTAAATTTTTTTAACCCCTAATCTGCCGACCTCACACCGCGCAACCTACATTACCCATAATCTGCTGCCCCTAACACCACCGGCACCTACATAATATTTATTAACCCCTAATCTGCCCCCCCAACGTCGCCGCTACCTTACCTACAATTATTAACCCCTAATCTGCCGACCGGACCTCACCGCTACTCTAATAAATGTATTAACCCCTAAAGCTAAGTCTAACCCTAACACCCACCTAAGTTAAATATAATTTTTATCTAACGAAATAAAATAAATCTTATTAAATAAATTATTCCTATTTAAAGCTAAATACTTACCTGTAAAATAAACCCTAATATAAATACAATAAAAATAATAATTATATTGTAGCTATTTTAGGATTAATATTTATTTTACAGCCAACTTTGTATTTATTTTAACCAGGTACAATAGCTATTAAATAGTTAATAACTATTTAATAGATACCTAGTTAAAATAATTACAAAATTACCTGTAAAATAAATCCTAACCTAAGTTACAATTAAAACTAACACTACACTGTCATTAAATAAATTAAATACAAATACCTACAAATAAATACAAATAAATACACTAACTAAAGTACAAAAAATAAAAAAAGAACTAAGTAACAAAAAAAAAAAAAAAAATTTACAAACATTATAAAAATATTACAAAAAATTTAAGCTAATTACACCTACTCTAAGCCCCCTAATAAAATAACAAAGCCCCACAAAATAAAAAAAATGCCCTACCCTATTCTAAAATAAAAATTCAAAAGCTCTTTTACCTTACCAGCCCTTAAAAGGGCCTTTTGCGGGGCATACCTCAAAGAATTCTGCTCTTTTGCCTGTAAAAAAAAAACATACAATACCCCCCCCCAACATTACAACCCACAACCCACATACCCCTAATCTAACTCAAACCCCCCTTAAATAAACCTAACACTAAGCCCCTGAAGATCTTCCTACCTTATCTTCACCACGCCGGGTATTACCGATCCGTCCAGAAGAGGGTCCGAAGTCGTCCTCCTATCTGGGCGATGTCTTCATCCAAGCGGGGGCTGAAGAGGTCCATCATCCGGCTGAAGTCTTCATCCAAGCGGGGGCTGAAGAGGTCCATCATCCGGCTGAAGTGAAGAGGTCCATCATCTGGCTGAAGTCTTCTATCAAGCGGCATCTTCAATCTTCTTTCTTCCGGCTCCATCTTCATCCCGCCAACACGGAACATGCTTCCTCCACGACGAACTCCAGACGAATGAAGGTTCCTTTAAGGGATGTCATCCAAGATGGCGTCCCTCGAATTCCGATTGGCTGATAGGATCCGCATCGGCGGGATGAAGATGGAGCCGGAAGAAATAAGATTGAAGATGCCGCTTGATAGAAGACTTCAGCCGGATGATGGACCTCTTCAGCCCCCGCTTGGATGAAGACTTCAGCCGGATGATGGACCTCTTCAGCCCCCGCTTGGATGAAGACATCGCCCGGATAGGAGGAAGACTTCGGACCCTCTTCTGGATGGATCGGTGATACCCGGCGTGGTGAAAATAAGGTAGGAAGATCTTCAGGGGCTTAGTGTTAGGTTTATTTAAGGGGGATTTGGGTTAGATTAGGGGTATGTGGGTGGTGGGTTGTAATGTTGGGGGGGGTATTGTATGGGGGGTTTTTTTACAGGCAAAAGAGCAGAATTCTTTGGGGCATTTCCCGCAAAAGGCCCTTTTAAGGGCTGGTAAGGTAAAAGAGCTTTTGAATTTTTATTTTAGAATAGGGTAGGGCATTTTTTTATTTTGGGGGGATTTGTTATTTTATTAGGGGGCTTAGAGTAGGTGTAATTAGCTTAAAATTGTTGTAATATTTTTATAATGTTTGTAAATTATTTTTTTATTTTTTGTAACTTAGTTCTTTTTTTATTTTTTGCACTTTAGTTAGTGTATTTATTTGTATTTATTTGTAGGTATTTGTATTTAATTTATTTATTTATTTATAGTGTTTTCTTAGGTTTAATTGTAACTTAGGTTAGGATTTATTTTACAGGTAATTTTGTAATTATTTTAACTATGTAGCTATTAAATAGTTATTAACTTTTTAATAGCTATTGTACCTGGTTAAAATAAATAAATATTAATCCTAAAATAGCTACAATATAATTATTATTTATATTGTAGCTATGTTAGGGTTTATTTTACAGGTAAATATTTAGCTTTAAATAGGAATAATTTATTTAATAAGATTTATTTTATTTCGTTAGATAAAAATTATATTTAATTTAGGGGGGTGTTAGGGTTAGGGTTAGACTTAGCTTTAGGGGTTAATACATTTATTAGAGTAGCGGTGAGGTCCGGTCGGCAGATTAGGGGTTAATAATTGTAGGTAGGTGGCGGCGACGTTGAGGGCGGCAGATTAGGGGTTAATAAATATAATATAGGGGTCGGCGGTGTTAGGGGCAGCAGATTAGGGGTACATAGGGATAACGTAGGTTGCGGCGGTGTACGGAGCGGCAGATTAGGGGTTAATAATAATATGCAGGGGTCAGCGACAGCGGGGGCGGCAGATTAGGGGTTAATAAGTGTAAGGTTAGGGGTGTTTAGACTCGGGGATTAGTGATGTTGCGAACCTAAAATTTTCAGTTCTCGAACGGCGGACTCGAACTTCTGGTATTGTTCGCGAACCCGCGAACCGCGCGAACTGCCTTTGACTTCAATAGGCAGGCGAACTTTAAAACATACAAGGACTCTTTCTGGCCACAATAGTGATGGAAAAGTTGTTTCAAGGGTACTAACACCTGGACTGTGGCATGCTGGAGGGGGATCCATGGCAAAACTCCCATGGAAAATTACATAGTTTATGCAGAGTCTGCTTTTAACCCTTAATGAGCCTAAATCAACTAACATTCCCAAATTGTTTGCAATAACGTGCTTTAAATCATCAGTTATGATGTCGTATCTATCAGGTAGTGTAAGGGTTACGGCCGAATCACAGTGACAGAGCAAACTCCAAGTGTTACGCACCGCAATCAACCGCAAACAGTCCACTTGCACAACCACGAGATAGATAGATTTGATAGATAGATACATAGATTACATAGCTCAATCAATGCAATATACATATGATCGATACACTGTACATAGCTCAATAGATGCAATATACATTTGATCGATACAAATTACATCGATCAATAGATGCAATATACATTTGATAGATACGAATGTTATCGAATCAAAGATGCAATATACATTTTATAGATACAAATGACATCAACAAAAATATGTAATATACATTTTATAGATACGAATTACATCGATCAATAGATGCAATCTACATTTGATCGATACGTTTGATAGTTCGATCGATTTGATATATAAATAAATTGATTTGAAATATATATAATTTCCCTGACAGAGTATAACAATAAGACATGTGGTCTGTGACCCGTGGTGTGTTAAGTAGTAATATTCTTAACATTTTACTACAACCTGTTGCTCCCCCATCAGATGAGGTCTATATGGCCTTCATTTGTGGAACCGGGAGATGGAAGAAGATGATTGTTCTGTCCTCCTACTTCAAATTTGTCAGAAACACAAGTGGCTGTCTCAAAACATCCCAGACAGAAGATAGATTGATAGATAGGATAGATATACATAGATTGATAGTTAGATAGAATCGATAGAAGAGAAATAGATAGATTTGTTAGATATATAATTACCCTGATAAAGTCTAATAATTAAACATGCGGTCTTGGACCCAACTAGGTTGTGTTAAGTAGTACTATTCTTCACACTTTCAGCCCTGTAACTCCCCCTATTGGTGGAGGTCTATATGGCAGTTATGATTACCCTGACAAAGTATAACAACAAGACACGCGGTCTGGGACCTATGGTAATTTTGTTGTGTTAAGTAAAACTTTTCTTATCACTTGAATCCCTCTTACCCCCCCCCTTTTGTTGGAGCTCTATATGGCCTGCATGATTAGCCTGACAAAGTATAATAAGAAAACATCTGGTCTTGGACCCATGGTAATTAGGTTGTGTTTAAGTAGTACTATTCTTATAACTGTAATCCCTGTTACTCCCCCTATCAAGGGAGGTCTATATGGCCTGCATGATTACCCTGACAAAGTATAACATCAAGACACACGGTGTTGGACCCATGATAACTAGCTTGTGTTAATTAGTACTTTTCTTAGCACTTTAATCCCTGTTATTTTGAAAGTAGGCCTGGCACACAGGCTTGGAAGGCAGTAGAAAAGTGCAATTCAATGGCACGAGCAAATTGAGGACTAAGATCAACAATCAAAATTTTTTTATTTTTAATTTGTAACTATACTGTGACAACAATTATGATTGGTGTGAATAGTTAGCAAGACGGCCTGGCACAAAAGGCTGGCAGGCAGGAGGTAAATGAAATTCAAGGACACTAGGAGACTGAATACTGACAGTCAAAACAGTGATGATTGACAATTTTTGCAATACTGTTAAAAGAAATATGATTGCTGGGAATAATTGGCTAGGTGGGCCTGGCACACAGCAGGCTGCAAGGCAGGAGGAAAGTGCAATTCAATGGCACGAGCAAACTGAGGATTCAGAACAACTATTACCAAAAATATTAATTTTTAATTATTAAGAATACTGTGACAACAAATATGATTGGTGTAAATATTTTGAAAGTAGGCCTGGCACACAGGCTGGCAGGCAGGAGAAAAGTGCAATTCAATGGCACAAGCAAACTGAGGATTAAGATCAACAATCAAAAAAACTTTTAATTTTAATTAGTAACTATACTGTGACAACAATTATGATTGGTGTGAATAGTTGGCAAGACGGCCTGGCACAAAAGGCTGGCAGGCAGGAGGTAAATGCAATTCAAGGACACTAGGAGACTGAATACTGACAGTCAAAACAGTGATGATTGACAATTTTTGCAATACTGTTAAAAGAAATATGATTGCTGGGAATAATTGGCTAGGTGGGCCTGGCACACAGCAGGCTGCAAGGCAGGAGGAAAGTGCAATTCAATGGCACGAGCAAACAGAGGATTCAGAACAACCATTACCAAAAATTTAAATTTTTAATTATTAAGAATACTGTGACAACAAATATGATTGGTGTAAATATTTTGAAAGTAGGCCTGGCACACAGGCTTGGAAGGCAGTAGAAAAGTGAAATTCAATGGCATGAGCAAACTGAGGATTAAGATCAACAATCAAAAAATGTTTAATTTTAATTAGTAACAATACTGTGACAACAATTATGATTGGTGTAAATAGTTGGCAAGACGGCCTGGCACACAGGCTGGCAGGCAGGAGGTAAATGCAATTCAATGGCACTAGGAGACTGAATATTTGCAGTCCAAAAAATTATGATTTTTATTTTTTTATATACTGTTACAATAATTATGATTGGTTCCACTAATTTGCTAGTTGGGCCTGGAAAACATGCTGGCAGGCAGTAGGAAAGTGCAATTCAATGGCACGAGCAAACTGAGGAATCACAAGCGATCAATTTGGAATTTTAAAGATTAACAATACTTTTACAACAACTAGGATTGGTGGCACTAATTGGCTAGTTTGTGCCTGGCACACAGGCTGCCAGGCAGGAGGAAACTGCAATTCAATGGCACTAGTAGACTGAATATTTGCAGTACAAAAAATTATGATTTTTAATTTTTTTGATACTGTTACAAGAATTATGATTGGTGCCACTAATTGGATAGTTGGGCCTGGCACACAGGCTGGCAGATATGAGTCGTGGATGGTAGGTAGGGCAGCAATTTAACACAGTATGCTGTGTAAGTGACAAAAACACAGGCCTGATAGAAAATTAAGTTATATTACACTAGCAAAATATTTAGATTTTAATATTAAAATAATGTTAAGAAGTGCAATGCACATATGAGTGGTCGCACTGGCTGGCTGCTACGTAGGGCAGCAATTAACAACAGTATGCTGTGTAAGTCAGATAGACAGTTAGACACAGGCCTGATAGAAAATAAAATTAGATTACACTAGCATAATGATTTAAATACTTTTTTGGGGGAATTTAAAGAAAAAGGTTAAGCACATACATATGAGTCGTGGCTGATAGCCTTGGAAGGGCAGCTATTAAAAACAGTAGGCTCTGTAAGTCAGATACACACACGCCTGATCGATACGTTTGATAGTTCGATCGATTTGATATATAAATAAATTGATTTGAAATATATATAATTTCCCTGACAGAGTATAACAATAAGACATGTGGTCTGTGACCCGTGGTGTGTTAAGTAGTAATATTCTTAACATTTTACTACAACCTGTTGCTCCCCCATCAGATGAGGTCTATATGGCCTTCATTTGTGGAACCGGGAGATGGAAGAAGATGATTGTTCTGTCCTCCTACTTCAAATTTGTCAGAAACACAAGTGGCTGTCTCAAAACATCCCAGACAGAAGATAGATTGATAGATAGGATAGATATACATAGATTGATAGTTAGATAGAATCGATAGAAGAGAAATAGATAGATTTGTTAGATATATAATTACCCTGATAAAGTCTAATAATTAAACATGCGGTCTTGGACCCAACTAGGTTGTGTTAAGTAGTACTATTCTTCACACTTTCAGCCCTGTAACTCCCCCTATTGGTGGAGGTCTATATGGCAGTTATGATTACCCTGACAAAGTATAACAACAAGACACGCGGTCTGGGACCTATGGTAATTTTGTTGTGTTAAGTAAAACTTTTCTTATCACTTGAATCCCTCTTACCCCCCCCTTTTGTTGGAGCTCTATATGGCCTGCATGATTAGCCTGACAAAGTATAATAAGAAAACATCTGGTCTTGGACCCATGGTAATTAGGTTGTGTTTAAGTAGTACTATTCTTATAACTGTAATCCCTGTTACTCCCCCTATCAAGGGAGGTCTATATGGCCTGCATGATTACCCTGACAAAGTATAACATCAAGACACACGGTGTTGGACCCATGATAACTAGCTTGTGTTAATTAGTACTTTTCTTAGCATTTTAATCCCTGTTATTTTGAAAGTAGGCCTGGCACACAGGCTTGGAAGGCAGTAGAAAAGTGCAATTCAATGGCACGAGCAAATTGAGGACTAAGATCAACAATCAAAATTTTTTTATTTTTAATTTGTAACTATACTGTGACAACAATTATGATTGGTGTGAATAGTTAGCAAGACGGCCTGGCACAAAAGGCTGGCAGGCAGGAGGTAAATGAAATTCAAGGACACTAGGAGACTGAATACTGACAGTCAAAACAGTGATGATTGACAATTTTTGCAATACTGTTAAAAGAAATATGATTGCTGGGAATAATTGGCTAGGTGGGCCTGGCACACAGCAGGCTGCAAGGCAGGAGGAAAGTGCAATTCAATGGCACGAGCAAACTGAGGATTCAGAACAACTATTACCAAAAATATTAATTTTTAATTATTAAGAATACTGTGACAACAAATATGATTGGTGTAAATATTTTGAAAGTAGGCCTGGCACACAGGCTGGCAGGCAGGAGAAAAGTGCAATTCAATGGCACAAGCAAACTGAGGATTAAGATCAACAATCAAAAAAACTTTTAATTTTAATTAGTAACTATACTGTGACAACAATTATGATTGGTGTGAATAGTTGGCAAGACGGCCTGGCACAAAAGGCTGGCAGGCAGGAGGTAAATGCAATTCAAGGACACTAGGAGACTGAATACTGACAGTCAAAACAGTGATGATTGACAATTTTTGCAATACTGTTAAAAGAAATATGATTGCTGGGAATAATTGGCTAGGTGGGCCTGGCACACAGCAGGCTGCAAGGCAGGAGGAAAGTGCAATTCAATGGCACGAGCAAACAGAGGATTCAGAACAACCATTACCAAAAATTTAAATTTTTAATTATTAAGAATACTGTGACAACAAATATGATTGGTGTAAATATTTTGAAAGTAGGCCTGGCACACAGGCTTGGAAGGCAGTAGAAAAGTGAAATTCAATGGCATGAGCAAACTGAGGATTAAGATCAACAATCAAAAAATGTTTAATTTTAATTAGTAACAATACTGTGACAACAATTATGATTGGTGTAAATAGTTGGCAAGACGGCCTGGCACACAGGCTGGCAGGCAGGAGGTAAATGCAATTCAATGGCACTAGGAGACTGAATATTTGCAGTCCAAAAAATTATGATTTTTATTTTTTTATATACTGTTACAATAATTATGATTGGTTCCACTAATTTGCTAGTTGGGCCTGGAAAACATGCTGGCAGGCAGTAGGAAAGTGCAATTCAATGGCACGAGCAAACTGAGGAATCACAAGCGATCAATTTGGAATTTTAAAGATTAACAATACTTTTACAACAACTAGGATTGGTGGCACTAATTGGCTAGTTTGTGCCTGGCACACAGGCTGCCAGGCAGGAGGAAACTGCAATTCAATGGCACTAGTAGACTGAATATTTGCAGTACAAAAAATTATGATTTTTAATTTTTTTGATACTGTTACAAGAATTATGATTGGTGCCACTAATTGGATAGTTGGGCCTGGCACACAGGCTGGCAGATATGAGTCGTGGATGGTAGGTAGGGCAGCAATTTAACACAGTATGCTGTGTAAGTGACAAAAACACAGGCCTGATAGAAAATTAAGTTATATTACACTAGCAAAATATTTAGATTTTAATATTAAAATAATGTTAAGAAGTGCAATGCACATATGAGTGGTCGCACTGGCTGGCTGCTACGTAGGGCAGCAATTAACAACAGTATGCTGTGTAAGTCAGATAGACAGTTAGACACAGGCCTGATAGAAAATAAAATTAGATTACACTAGCATAATGATTTAAATACTTTTTTGGGGGAATTTAAAGAAAAAGGTTAAGCACATACATATGAGTCGTGGCTGATAGCCTTGGAAGGGCAGCTATTAAAAACAGTAGGCTCTGTAAGTCAGATACACACACGCCTGATAGAAAATACTATTAGATTACACTAGAAAAATTATTTAAATTATTTTTTTTGGGGGGGGGGGGGAATTAAAAAAAGGTTAAACACATATGAGTCATGGCTCATAGACTAGGGAGGGCAGCAAGTAAACACAGTAGGCTCTGTATGTCAGCAAAACACACAGGCCTGATAGAAAATTATATTAGATTACACTATCAAACAAATTTAAACTTTTTTTTTATATTTAAATTAAGGTGAAGAAGATATTAGTGGTGGGTGGCTGCCTGGCACAGACCAATTAACCAAAAGACTGAAAAAAATGAGGTATATTAATGCTGAGTGAGCCTGACAGACACAGGCCTGATAGCAAATGTAATTAGATTACACTAGAAAAATGATTTAAATAAAAAAAATTAAATTTAAAATAAATGGATATTAACACTGGTGGCTGGCACAGAGCAATGAACCAGAGTATATGCTGTGTGACACAGGCCTGATAGAAAATGAAAAAAAATTACACTAGCAAAATAATTAAAATTTTTGGTTAGTTAAATTTAAACTAATGTTGTTAGGGAGATATCAGTGGTGGCAGTAATCACAGCATATGCTGTGAGCCTTAAAAACACAGGCTGAAAGCCAGGCAAATGCTAATAAAAAAAATACGAAAACAAATGGCACGAAATATAGACCTAAAAAGGGCTTTTTGTTGTGCTGTGCTTGCAGCAGAGATGAGTGGAGTCCTTCTGGACTGTAGTGGACACTAAATACACTAGCCTAGCTATGTTTTTCCTATTAATGTAAGGAGCAAAAACACAACACGTCCTCTCATTAAGAAAACACGGTCGTTATGAGTCTAAAATGGCGGATTCCGAGTAGCTGGGAGGGTCTGTGAGGGAGTGTCTGATGTTGATTGGCTCTAATGTGTCAGACGGCTGTGACATACAGGGTCAAAGTTTCCTCAATGATGACACATAGGGGCGGATCGCCATGTGTTCGCCCACAAACGCGAACGCGAACAAGCTATGTTCGCTGTGAACCGTTCGCGGGCGAACAGTTCGGGACATCACTATCGGGGATACATGTTAGGGTTTTAGGTGCAGACTTAGGGAATGTTTCCCCATAGGAAACAATGGGGCTGCGTTAGGAGCTGAACGCTGCTTTTTTGCTCAAACGGCCCCATTGTTTCCTATGGGGGAATCGTGCACGAGCACGTTTTTGAAGCTGGCCGCATCTGTAAGCACCGCTGGTATTGAGAGTTGCAGTGGTGGTAAATTATGCTCTACGCTCCCTTTTTAGAGCCTAACGCAGCCCTTCTGTGGACTCTAAATACCAGCGGTATTTAAAAGGTGCGGGGGAAAAAAAGCACGTGTAGCTAACGCACCCCTTTGGCCGCAGAACTCTAAATCTAGCCGTCTGTGTTTTTTATAAGCTGCCCAGGGATGACATGGAGATAACATAACAGTACAAAGGTTGGTAAGGATTTTGATCAACATAGGTTTTCTGGCTTCTAGCAGTTGTTAGTTATCTGAGAGAACTGTCAGTAGAATGACTCAGTCCTCCTTTCAAAATTGAACAGTAGATGTTAATGTGTAGTAAGTAACACATTTAAATAAATGCTTAATTGTGCAAAACACTTAAAGCTCCTGGGAAGCAATAATAGGTTCCTGAATGGACATTTAACGTTTATTAAAGGGCCAGTAAACATTACTTTTAGTAGTACTTTTTGTTGCACTCCAGACAACCCATTAAAATGGATTGGAAGTATCCAATCGCTGTGTAGCGTATAGTGAGCATTTGCATATTAATGAATATGCCTGCTCAACCTCGATTGCATGCGCATTTGGTAATGAAGAACAATGCAAGAGAAGTTGGGTCGGCTTTGATACACATCATCAGGATTTACCAACCACTTGACCTCATATCATAAACAAGCCCATGTGACACAGACCACGCTGAGTATAACGCAGCACTGATGCTCTTTTGAAATTTGCAAATTCATTGAGATTTGCTACCTTGATGTGCACACAATGACGTAATCGCACTCAACATATGTTTAAAAAATGTGTGGAATACTATTATGTAATTACAAGCATATATCATTAGGTAGTAAACTTCAAAGGAGAGGAAATTATCATTAACTGCATGTTATATTGTCTTGTCTGCTTGATCAGCTCCTGTAGCATACAGTAAATTTAGGAGTAAGCTTAATTAATTAATAGGTATATTAAAAAAAAAATATGGAGAGACACTTTATTTAATGCCCATAGATGCTTTAAGAAGGAATGAGAGTGCTACATTATCTCTCTATCAAAATTTGTTACCTAACCATGTGCACGTGCTTACAATTATGTAATCACATTCCACAAAATAAAAATTCAACATATGTAAAGAGTGATTACATCATTGTGCGCATGAGCACATCAAGGTAGTATATTTTGACAAGGTAGCAAATTTCAACAGAACACCGGAAAGCTTCTGTTTTAGCTCAGTTTGTTATATGGGCTGTGTAAGTGCACGTGATCACTACATGATGATGTCTGCAGTGAGGATGGCAGCAAGGTACCGCACATGTGCGGGTGCCGAATGCTTTCACAAACACGGCACCTGGGTAGCCCTCTTATATAGGTATTGATTAATTATCACAAAGAGCTTGGAAATCATTACATATTCAATACTGAATTGTTTTAAAAGTGTAAAAAAATAGGTAATAGATGTATATTAGTTCATTAATCTTCAGATTAAGCCCCTTTCATTACTAAGAAAATATTTGGGTTTACTGTCCCTTTAAAGAACAGCAATTAAATGTGTTAAAAAAATAAAAGTAGTCTAAAACTCCATCTTATACCTATCCAGAATTCCAGAAACAATACAAAAATTATTTGCAAAAGCAAGATCTGAAGTGCAGTGTAAAGTGCCAGAGGCAGTGTTGCCTTTAATGCTTGGTAAAAGAACCATGACATATATAAAATCTTTTTAAATCTGCTTAAAATTCATTGAGACTTTGCCATTTTGGGGCCTATTTATTAATGTGCGAGTGGACATGATACGATGTAGTGTATCATGTCCGCCGCACATCAATAAATGCCTACAGAATACGCTGTTGGCATTTATCATTACACAAGCAGTTCTTGTGAACTGCTTGTGCAATGCCGCCCCCTGCAGATTTGCGGCCGCTAGCAGGGGGTATCAATCAGTCCGATCATATAGGATCGGGCGGGTTGATGTCTGTGGCCTCAAAGGAGGTGGACAAGTTATGGAGTAGCGCTTAGACCGCTGCTTCATAGCTACTGTTTCCGGAGAGCCTGAAGGCTCGTGCGGAAACAAGGGGAACAAGGGCCATTTGGCCCTTCTTAAATCTACCCCTTTAACTCAAAGCATTTTAAATTGAAGTTGCAAGTGTTTTATATATATAATTTGATAAATATTTTAAATTGTGCAATTTTAGCTGGAATGGGGGTACAATGCCCTTTTAATAAACACCCAAATGGCGCTATTTACTAAGCAATGAAGTGACCTTTCGTGTGTATTTTCGAGTCAAAATTTGCTCACGGTCTAAATCTCATATTTACCAAGCCGCGATCAAATAGAAAAAACACTATTTTTCATCTGCGATCGTAATTTTCCACAACTAATCATTCCTAACCATTTTTCACATACTAAATCATCGATCGCACTAAAATATACTATGAACGAAAATGAACAATGTTACAAGTTATCCGTCCGCTACAACTTTCACTTTAACTTTGTGTGATTTGATTTGCGACCATTTAGGTAGCGAATACTATAGAACACTATAGGGGGTATCAGACTGACGCCAGGTTGAAGTACTTAAGTTAAACAACTAGACTACAATTGTTTCAATATTGTTTTTTGCATCAGTGAATGAAGATGGAGACACTTTTACATATGTTATATTCCAAATGATTTAATTACGAGGAAGAAGGGCTATACAGGCACCAGTTGGAAATAATGAATTACAAAGAAGGAGAGGAGGTAGAAGAATGCAAGTCCCAAGAGTTTTCCAATCTTGTATGGGTTTTGAAGCCCTTTCTGATCAGGAGGTTATCCAGAGATTCCATTTGGACAGAGAAGCTATTATGGACCATTACAATGAAATGGCAGAATACCTGGAGCCAATGACAGTGCGTTCACAAGCCATACCTGGACAATTAAAACTGTTGCCAGCATTAAACTTTTTTGCCACGGGTTCTTTCCAAGCTGTGTCTAGCGTCATAATTGGCATCAGCTAGTCTGCATTTTATAGGCACCTAACAAAAGTAATAAACGCATTGATGGTGGTCTTTCCAAGGTATGTGTGCCTTCCATCGACTCCTGAAGAGTGGCAATCTGTGAAGTCCAACTTTTATAGAATGTCAGGAATGCCCAATGTACTTGGAGCCATCGATTGCACACATGTGGCAGTCAAACCAGCACGTGAATGTGAAGAAGTTTACCATAATAGAAAACAGTATCATTCTCTCAACGTTCGGATGGTGTGTGACCAAAAAATGCAAATAATCAGTGTCCGTTCCAACTTCCCTGGGTCCTGCCATGATTCCTATATCTTGCGTCAGTCTGGTTTATATCGGAAGTTTGAGGATGGAGAGATGCCCGAAGGATGGCTTTTAGGTAATTATATTAACATTTCCTTTTTAATCTATATAAGATAAGTGTAGTTTTAATTGAACTGTCCCTTTCATTATGTTAGTGAGTTAGATAGGCATATCTTAAAGTCTATTGTCTTTAAATGTATCATCTTTCAATTCTATTATAAATGTTAATATTTTTTTTTTTCTTTTAAACAGAGGATGCTGGTTATATTAGTGAGGTTAAATTCAACGAGGCACACAGATCCACCAGAGGAATCATTGAGAGAATCTTTGGATTGTTAAAAATGCTCTTTTGTTGTTTTTACCACTCAGGTGGATTGATGCTGTATGCGCCAGAAAAGGTTGCCAAAATAATTCTGGTATGCTGTATACTTCATAGCATTGCAATTCAAAGAGGATTTGAAATTGAGGATGATAATGAAATCTCATTTGAGGACTTTCCTGAGGTGATCTGCAATAATGCACCAAAAAGACAGGCCATAACTGATAAAAAATTTCTAGCTGAAAATTATTTGAATGAATTAATAAAATGTATTCAAATTTTTTTTTTATGTCATTTAAATGCAACCAATATATCTAATAATTTCGTAAATTAAAGTTTTTTAATTTGATTTGAAATATTGAGATATTTATCATTTCAAATTGTCTTTAATTCTTAATAAAATATTAACGGCTAGATTACGAGTTGTGCGTTAGGGTAAAAAAGCAGCATTAAGAGGTCCTAACGCTGCTTTTTCCCTACTGCTGCTATTACGTTTAGGGTCACCACACACTTCTTTGGCCTTACCGCAAAATGACTTACGTAAACTTTGTAATGTCTTTTTTCTATGGGACTTCCATAGCGCCGGTATTACAAGTCTGTCCTGGGAGGCCAAAAAGTGAGCGGTACACCCTACCCTGTCAACATCTGTAACGCATTCTAAAGTGAGTAGTTAAGAGTTTAATGGTACAACGCCGTAACATAAAACACATAACTAAAGTGCTAAAAAGTACACTAACACCCATAAACTACCTATTAACCCCTAAATCAAGGCCCTCCCGCATCGGAAACACTATAATAAAAATTTTAACCCCTAATCTGCAACTCCGGACACCGCCGCCACCTACATTATATTTATGAACCCCTAATCTGCTGCTCCCAACATCACCAACACCTACATTATATTTATTAACCCCTAATCTGCCGCCCCAATGTCGCCGCCACCTACCTACACTTGTTAACCCCTAATCTACCTCCCCCAACGTCGCCACCATCACAATAAACATATTAACCCCTAAACCGCCGCACTCCCGCCTCGCAAACATTAGTTTAATATTATTAACCCCTAATGTGCCATCCCTAACATCGACGCAACCTACCTACATTTATTATCCCCTAATCTGCCACCCTCAATGTCGCCGCCACTATATTAAAGTTATTAACTCCTAAATCTAAGTCTAACCCTAACCCTAACACCCCCTAACTTAAATATAATTTAAATAAATCTAAAGAAATTACTATCGTTAACTACATTATTCCTATTTAAAACTAAATACTTATCTATAAAATAAACCCTAAGCTAGCTACAATATAACTAATAGTTACATTGTATCTAGCTTAGGGTTTATTTTTATTTTACAGGCAAGTTTGTATTTTTTTAACTAGGTAGAATAGTTACTAAATAGTTATTAACTATTTAATAACTACCTAGCTAAAATAAATACAAATTTGCCTGTAAAATAAAACCTAACCTAAGTTACAATAACACCTAACACTACACTATAATTAAATAAATTAACTAAATTAACATCAATTAAATCAATTAAATTAAATTTGCTAAAGTACAAAAAAAACACACACTAAATTACAGAAAATAATAAACAAATTGCAAGATATTTAAACTAATTACACCTAATCTAATAGCCCTATCAAAATAAAAAAGCCCCCCCCAAAATAAAAAAAACCCCTAGCCTAAACTAAACTACCAATAGCCCTTAAAAGGGCCTTTTGCGGGGCATTGCCCCAAAGTAATCAGCTCTTTTACCTGTAAAAAACAATACAAACAACCCCTCAACAGTGAAACTCACCACCCACACAACAAACCCCCCAAATAAAATACTATCTAAAAAAAACCTAAGCTCCCCATTGCCCTAAAAAGGGCATTTGGATGGGCATTGCCCTTACAAGGGCAGTTAGCTATTTTGCAAGCCCAAACCCTAACCTAAAAATAAAACCCACCCAATACACCCTTAAAAAAAACCTGAAAATCGACTGGATGGAACAGCCAATAGAATGTGAGCTCAATCCTATTGGCTGATTGGATCAGCCAATAGGATTGAAGTTCAATCCTATTGGCTGATTGCATCAGTCAATAGGATTTTTTCAACCTTAATTCCAATTGGCTGATAGAATTCTATCAGCCAATCAGAATCTAAGGGACGCCATCTTGGATGACGTCACTTAAAGGTACCTTCATTCAGCAAGAAGACATCGGAAGAAGAGGATGCTCCGTGCCGGATGTCTTGAAGATGGGCCCGCTCCGTGTCAGAAGGATGAAGATAGATGCCGTCTGGGTGAAGACTTCTGCCCATCTGGAGGACCACTTCTGCCAGATTCGTTGAGGACATCTTGCCGCTTGGATGAAGACTTGTCCCGGTAAGTGAATCTTCGGGGGTTAGTGTTAGGATTTTTTAAGGCTCTATTGGGTGGGTTTTATTTTTAGGTTAGGGCTTTGGGCAGCAATAGAGCTAAATGCCTTTTTAAGGGCAATGCCCATACAAATGCCCTTTTCAGTGCAATGGGGAGCTTAGGTTTTTTTAGTTAGGCTTTTATTTGGGGGGTTGGTTGTGTGGGTGGTGGAATTTACTGTTGGGGGTTGTTTGTATTTCTTTTTTAGGTAAAAGAGCTGATTTATTTGGGGCAATGCCCCGCAATAGGCCCTTTTAAGGGCTATTGATAGTTTAGTTTAGGCTAGGGGGTTTTAATTATTTTGGGAGGGCTTTTTTTATTTTAATAGGGCGATTAGATTAGGTGTAATTAGTTTAAAGATCTTGTAATTTGTTTTTTATTTTCTGTAATTTAGTGTTTGTTTTTTTGGTAATTTAGCTAATTTAATTTAATTTATTTAATTATATTTCATTTAGGTAATTTATTTAATTGTAGGGTTAGGTTAGGTGTTAGTGTAACTTAGGTTAGGTTTTATTTTACAGGTACTTTGGTATTTATTTTAGCTAGGTAGTTATTAAATAGTTAATAACTATTTAATAACTATTCTACCTAGTTAAAATAAATACAAAGTTGCCTGTAAAATAAAAATAACCCCTAAGATAGATACAATGTAACTATTAATTATATTGTAGCTAGTTTAGGGTTTATTTTACAGGTAAGTATTTTTAATTATTAATAATAATAATAATAATAATAATAATAATAATTTAATTATATTTAAGTTAGGGAGTGTTAGGGTTAGACTTAGATTTAGGGGTTAATAAATTTAATATAGTGGTGGCGATGTTAGGGGCGACAGATTAGAGGTTAATAAATGTAGGTAGGTGGCGGCAATGTTAGGGATGGCAGATTAGGGGTTAATAATATTTAAGTAATGTTTGTGAGGCGGGAGTGCTGCGGTTTAGGGGTTAATATGTTTATTATAGTGGCAGTGATGTCCGGAGCGGTAGATTAGGGGTTAAAAATATAATGTAGATGGCGACGATGTCGGGGGAGGCAGATTAGGGGTCAATAAGTGTAAGATTAGGGGTGTTTATACTCAGGGTTCATGTTAGGGTGTTAGGTGTAAACATAACTTTTATTTCCCCATAGGAATCAATGGGGCTGCGTTACTGAGTTATACGCTGCTTTTTTGCAGGTGTTAGACTTTTTCTCAGCTGGCTCTCCCCATTGATGTCTATGGGGAAATTGTGCACAAGCACGTACAACCAGCTCACCGCTGACTTAAGAAGCGCTGGTATTGGAGTGCAGTGTGGAGCACAATTTTGCTCTACGCTCACTTTTTGTCTGTTAACGCCGGGTTTATAAAAACCCATAATACCAGCGCTGTAAGTGAGCGGTGAGAATAAAGTGCAAGTTAGTACCGCACCACTGTTACCGCAAAACTCTTAATCTACGTGTGAATTATTAATGAAATAATGATGTCTGCATGAACCTTTAATTTCAAGAATGAATTATTTATTTTCTAAATATTTTTATTTATTAACTTATTTACAAAACATAATTAAAAATACAAACTAATGATTAAAAACTGATGTGAACATTTAAATATACATTTTTCATATAGACTAGAAAGAGAAAAATTTGGTTTAAAGGGACAATGAACACAAATATCTTTCTTTAATGTTTCTGATTGAGAAAGCAATATCGTTAATTTTTTGTTAAATTATTATTATTATTTTTTTTATATATGATCTTTATTGAGGTTGAAAATATAAAGATAGTACAAAATTGCCACATACGCGGCCAGCATGGTACAACTGGTAACAATCATCACGGACATTGTAAAACAGAACATTGCCAAGTATCCAAAATAGAGCACTGCACTTACATCAAAGTATCACAAAGTCAACCTCGGTTTTTCTAGCTATGAGCAAACAAATAGTTACTTCCTTGGAACAAATAAGGTATTTAGAATATATCAAATGTACATAATTCAATGTAAAAAATAATATGATATCAAACTCCTTTAGTGATAAGTAGAATCTATAATGAGATATTGAAATTAACACCTCGGTAGAGGTAACCAAAAACTGCTTTAGGAATGTATGTATAGATGGTAGGTGAAAGTGATCAGTCCTGCTGATCTAGATGGGCGTACAGACTCATTGCTTTGGTATTGTGTAGGAGTGAGAATTTAGGAAGTAGGTAAAAATAGTAGTTAGGGTGCGGTATAGGCAAGACTATTAAGTCCCTCCAGAGTAGAGGATACATTAATAGGGGGGGGGGGAGGTCATATTTTAGATATATTAAGTTAGACATACCAAGAATATTCTATTAATTGGCCTCCATATATTCACTGGTTACCACAAAATTGCTGATTAAAAGCTAGGGTAATGTACGTGTAGTCAGCTGGATTAACTTTTTATCTTATAAAATTACTAAAACAAGTTAATTATTATTAAAATCTAGAACTCCCCTGTAGAGCCTTGCACTAATATAATACAGGCGCCACGCTGCCCCGGCCGCAGGCAGCAGTGTGCCCCAACTAAAAACTATATCCAAGCTCTGAGGATAAGTGTAATGTATAAGGGTCAGCAAAAGGCTATTAGTGATGAGCTTTGTTATTTACTGATTAACTTAGAAGTTTACCCTGCACCTATTCTAGTGCCTTCACCAGGGAATAACCGTCATTTCAGGTAGCGATAGATGGGAGTATTAAAACAAATTTTAGGATGTAGCTACGCCAAGCTATTTTGATAGTTAGAGTTGCTATATAGTTGCAAATCGCACATTTAAATATCTTTATCAAGGAGGTGTAACATAAATTACAATTGCTAACATAATTTACATTCTTGTAGATATATTCGTTCCTATAGTAACCATGTGATACGATAAGAAACGATAAGGTTGTAGGGAGATAAGGCTACATGATAATATAGGGTTGAAAATAAAAGTTAGCCATCTTTGGCTCTGGCTGTCCAGGATGTTGCCTAGGCATATAGTTATGAGACTAGGCCATAGTACTTGCTTAATACCATGCGGGCTAAACCTCCTAAGGGAGAGAAATAAAACAGGCTTTAGCATGGAAATGCGTATCATCTCTGCTGCAGTGTGGACATTGCAAAATCATAATACCTATAGAGAACAGTCATGATAGGGCTATGTCCTTAGTACATATGAATGTTTCAAAAGGTGTACACAGGGTGCCTAGCACTATTTAAGGGATAACAAACATCTGTTAGTCCAAGACCAGTTAACCTTTATCTATATATATGTTTCGTTAAGAGGCAGCTGACTGCTATATACAGGTCATTAGAAACACTAAAAGATAATTACTATAACAGTAGCTCAGTACAAACAGTTATAAACACATTGTTAATGTAAGATGCAAGCGTGTCTGTAAAAACACTGTGATTAATTAACTGACTCTAGGACATGTGAGGAAAACAGGAAAAAGCACTCAACCTAGCTAGATGGCCTGCAGTAAAAAGAAAATCAGTAAACAGAGGATATTATATTTACTTTTTCAAACCATGACTGTGATAGAACCTTAGGGAGCAGCTAGTATGATAATAGTCCGGTAGGTAAATGCCTGTGACCTCAAGTATATAGTATACAAATCCTAAGCTCAGCAGTGTAGATGGAGGTGTAAATATAAACTAAGGGTATGGCTGTAAGAGTCTCAGGCTAGAAAGTTAATAGTGAAAGCGTAACCCTACTGAGCTTGAAAAACAAACATACTATGAGTGTGTAGTTGGTACCAGCCTCAAGGCCAACAATGAACATAAACATCCGCTAATCTCCAGGTGTAAATTGTCTCTAGGAACCTATTATGGGTAGTCCGACATGCACATCAATTATGTGACCGGTGCCCGTATGTATACAGACAACTCACAGGCTATGTCAGATTCAGGGCTAGGTGATGTAGGAGTCTCGTATCGTCCATTAACCATATCCTCCAGGGTCCCACTGCAATTTCAGTGAGTGCGCAGCACGGTAAAGGAAATGGTAGCTGGGACTCTGAACTGGAGGTAGTACACCTCGGACCAACAGCCAGAAGCAACCCGAGTGCAAAGCATAGCCTCCTCCCAATGTCTTCACTGGGTCAGGAGCGCCTGGCATCTGAGCCTGTACAGGACATAGCGGGTAAGTGTGAGGGCCGCACCAAGTCAAGGCAGCCATTTTACCGCTTCGCAATTTAAGTTGCAGTTCCCCACCTGGAAAGTCACTCTGGCATTCTTGGGACACGGTTGCAGCGAGGTATTCTTGGGCCTTCTGAGCACGACAGGGTAGAGTAGATATGCCGGTTAGCTCTGTTGCATCTGGAGTGGTGCCACAGACAGCGATCTCTAATGGCTGGTCAGAGGCAGCAGGGTGTGCTCCCAAGATAAGTCGCGGTGCGTGGAGGGTATTGTACAGATCTTTCAGTATGCTTTGGTGGTAATCATGCATAAGATTCTGCAGTTTTTGTTCCCATCTGTCCACGCTCTCCATGTTTGCAGCGTGGGGTAAGCTGATCAACTTCGGTAATCAATCGGAGTCAATCGTATAAGGGTAGTTGGGTTCCTTTGCACGGATAAGGTGTAGAGTTGGCTAGTTATCGTCAGGATCCAGCTCCTTGCTTTCAATAATGCAATAGCAAGGAAGCCTCCGCAGAATACATGCAGGCCCAAGAGACTAGCTACCTTGTGATGAGGTAGGAGAGCAAGATTAGAGCCGTATTTTTGTATATGTCTCCAAAAATTTATAGTAGCACTCCATAGGTATAGTTCTGCCGGGGTTATAGGTATTTCTGAAAAAAATTTCAGTTATATCATATATAAAAGATCCAAAATTGAGAAATGTATGCAGGAGCTCTTGCTATGCACGTCCTATCACCCCAGTGGTTGGCTCTGCCCCTTTTTGTTAAATTATTAATATTAAAAAATGTTTAATCTTTATATTAGTACCTTTATTTCAAAAGAAGGATTGTAACTTTAAGAGGACAGACAATGAAAGGTCCAGCACCATGGATTACACTTGATTTTTGGAGTCTTGAATTAAGCAACCAATATTCAAGCATATTACAGGTTCACCCTAATAAAAGGGCCTTATATTATACCTTACATTCCTTTTATTAAATATAAGATAGCATTATAAAGATTAAAAAAATGTAATTGAAGTCAAACAGTGACTTAAAATAGAATGTTCTTAATGAATATTGAACCCAAAAATATGGTGTTTATTGTCCCTTTAATGATTTTTGAAAATTAACCTCTTCTTTAAAAACTATAACATTTAATTTTATTATTTAATTTTATGTATTCGCTTTTTTTCATCAAAATCAAGTTAGATGATGGAAATCAAAGTAGAAAAAGAGAAAAAAAAATAAAAAAAATAATAGAATTTTTTTTTTTAAATTAAGTAATTTGTAATGTGAATTTCCATGTCCCTTTAACACAATTAAAATTAAAAATAAAAATGTATATATTCATCTTAGTTTTTATATCTGTATTCACTAATTCATATAAGAAGAAAGAAAATATTTGTGGTGCTCCTCCTCCACGTTATGTGAGGCCTAATCTAAATTTGACACCTTGCAGTGAGGCTAGATCCCCGCCCTTGCCACTGTCTTTGCTTGACAGAGAATTGTCTCCACAGAAAGGAGGTGTCAGACGCTTAACAATAGTACATACACCTCAAGGTAAAAAAGGAGGTGTCAGACGCTTAACAATAGTACATACACCTCAAGGTAAAAAAGGAGGTGTCAGACGCTTAACAATAGTACATACACCTCAAGGTAAAAAAGGAGGTGTCAGACGCTTAACAATAGTACATACACCTCAAGATAAAAAAGGAAACCTGAAATACATTTCTAAAGTTATTTATCTTATTAACATAATCATGATTTATATTCTTTTTTTTATAATAAAAACCACTAATAGAGTGGTGAAATGCAACAAAAACAGGTTCAGAAGAATATTGGAATTTTAGCTTTTAATTGTCAATTGTGTAATTGTGTTATTCTGTAATCATTCATAGATAGTGACAATGAGGAAAATAATGCTCCTAAACCAATGTCAGTAACTTCATTATCAATGTAACTAGGTAAATGTATGCTCTCTCTATGGTTAATTTATAAATAAAAATTATACTACAAGCTATCAATCTATATATGTATCTATTTTTAAATATATATTACAGATGTAAGTAGTGACATCAACACAACAAATGATTCAGATAATGATGGTGACATGGAACTTTCTAAGGTTTCAAAATATACACAGACAATTACAGCTTCCAAAAATACATTCTCTAGTCATAATGGTAATCATTTTTGGATCACTGCATTGCAACTAAATTTTTTGAAAACTGTTTCAAAATCTATAACTATTTTTTTGTTTCTATTTATTCTAGATGCTGGGGTGCAAGTTGGATCACAAGTACAATCTTCTGTTTGTGAAGAAATTTAAAAAATTATGGATTCTCTAAAGAATTTATATGCCCAGGTTCAAAATCTTTACAAGACTTATGTTATGGAAAACATCTAAAAAAATTGGAATTATAATAAATATTAATATTATATATATATATATATATATATATATATATATATATATATATATATATATATATATATATATATATATATGGTGAGATTGAAATTTTTATGTTATGGACACTATCATGACAATAGTATTGTGTTTTTGTTGGCTTAAAGGGTCAATTTAAAAAATAATTAGAATAGTGGTCATGAGGATCATCAGGTCATACTCATTTTTTCAAATGCTTTTGTGAATTATTTTTTTTATGATGTCTTAATAAATATACTTTTTTTGTTTTCATTTTTATCATCGTGTCTCTTTTATAGAAATAGAATTATGATTCACACTCATTTGAAAAAAAATATAATAAATGAAATATATAACTTTAATATACATATGTACAAATAACAAAAATAAAAAATATATAAAAAAAAAACATTAATAAAATAAACCATTAAACTTTTAGAAACACCAAACATAATAAGGCCTAAATAAACTACTGGAACCTTTGTCTCTTTGGATCTGGCGACTCTATGGTCTGCTGTCTATCTCTTATAATCTCTAACATAGACTGCATTGTATTTTGAGCCATCTGAATGTTATGTTCGGCTTTTGCCAATGCCCTGGTTATTTGTTGGTTCCTTTCTCTATCCATTTGTCTTTGCCACTCAAAGATTTCCCGGTCTAGTTCTAATCTTTGCTGGTTGTAGTTATCCCAGCTTTCTAAATGTGCAGACAGAACATCCTGAACCTGTCTAGTGTCCGCTCTATATCCTCTGGCAAGATTCAGAATTTCATTTAGAGCTGCATCTTCCAATGGTGCAGGCTCTTGGGGTACGGGTTGGGGAGGTGCAGGTTCCATCAGTTCAATTTCATGTTCTGCAGCAATATGCACAGCTGGATTTGGATTGTCATCCTCATCTGAGAGGGTTATCTACTGGCTCTTAAATTGCAAGATCCTGATGTTGTGCCATCTGTGATAGGTCAGGAGATATGCTTCCAAAGTCTGTAGATCTACCCTCCGGACTATGCACATTAACAGGAACTAGATTCAGAATGACCTCTCTCTAAGAATCATCCTCCTCTTAGATATCTAAAAAAAAAAAAATAATCAATTTAGGAATTGGTCATATAGAAATAAAACAATGAAAACAAAACTATCCAACATTATTTAACAGCAGATTACAGACCTTGTTCCTACATTAAGGGGGGGTGGCATGGTTAAACAGTGTCACTATTCATTACCACTATATATAGTACTGGGGGCTGTAACATGTCACAGACTACTGTGGTCTCTATATGAAAATCATGGGCGGGCTGTGTCAGGCCAGCTATCTCACCGGCAGATAACATACTTTATATTTTTTTTATTTTTAGGACATTGGTGTTTAGGTGTGTGTGTATATGAGTGTATGTATGTATTTCACAGTGTGTATTTATACAGTTATGTGAGTTTGTTTTTTGTGAAACCAGGAGATTACATACCTTGTTACTAGATTAAGGGGGGTGGGACATGGTTAAACAATGTCAATAAACAATAACACTATATACACTATGGGTGGCTGTAACATGACACTGACTAAAGTGTTCACTATATGAAGTAGAGGGGCGGTTAGGGTCAGTCCAGCCATCTCACCGTCAGATAAAATATTATGTCACAAACTCACTATATACAGTGCAGGTGGTTTAAAAAAGTGTCACTTTATACAGTAATAAGACTTCCGATCATCTCATATCTTATTATAAAAACATATTTACCATTACAAAGTGGTGCAGAATCCTTCACCATAGACCGGAAAAGATGTCCAACATCCGCTGAATAAAAAAATAATAACAAATAAGTAAAAAATATTTATTTTAAATTTAATATATTTGAAAGTGTATATATATATGTGAATTCAATATACCTGAGCTTCTTCCAACCGCTGTGTCTGTTGTACTGCTCCTTACATCTAGAAGTGTATCAGCAGATGATAGGCTATGGCTTGTATTTCTTGTAGAGCGTATTTGTTGTCTTATATGGAAAGTTTCAATTTGATGGGATGTTTATGGCTGTGGTTCCTGTCCTATGGAGGTAGATAGAGTGTTTGCAGAGGCTGAAGTTTTGTCATAATCAATAAGGAAAAATAGTGTTAATTAAAATAATTCTTTTATAAATTATTTTAATTAACACTATCTTTTCTTTATAGATTATGACATTAAAAAAATTAAAAATAAAATACAGTTTTGCAAGAATAATTGATATAAAATATAAAAAACATTAAGTAGCATTTCAATGTGGTCTGTATGTATCTTTATTGAGGCAGGTACATTAGTTAGGCACATAGAAACCACTATTGGATGTGTAATTATACAACAATATTAAAATAAACATTTTGAGGAAAAAATTAAAGGGACAGAAAACCCATTTTTTTTTAAAATCATGATTGAGATAGAAAATACAATTTCAAGCAACTTTATACATTTCTTCTATTATCTAATTTGTTTAATTATCTTGGTATCATTTGTAGAATAAGCAGCAATGCACTAATGGTTTCTAATTGAACTCATGGGTGAGCCAGTGACAATCTAAATTTATATTCAGGCACCAATCAACAGCTAGAACCTATGTTCTCTGCTGCTCCTGAGCTTGCCTAGATAAACATTTAAGCAAAGGATAACCAGAGAAGGAAGCAAATTAGATAATAGAAGTTAATTTTAAACTTTTTTAATATTGTATTCTATGGGGCCTATCTATCAAGCTCCGAAAGGAGCTTGATGGCCCGTGTTTCTGGCGAGTCTTCAGACTCACCAGAAACAGCAGCTATGAAGCAGCGGTCACAAAGACCGCTGCTCCATAACCTGTCCGCCTGCTCTGAGCAGGCGGACAGACATCGTGGAAAATCAACCCGATCGAGTACGATCGGGTTGATTGACACCTCCCTGCTGGCAGCCGATTGGCCCGCGAGTCTGCAGGGGGTGACGTTTCACCAGCAGCTCTTGTGAGCTGCTGGTGCAATGCTGAATACGGAGAGCGTATTGCTCTCCGCATTCAGCGAGGTCTTGCGGACCTGATCCGCACTGTCGGATCAGCTCTGCAAGACCTTTCATAAATAGAGGCCTATATCTGAATCATGAAAGAATTTTTTTGGGTTTCATGTACCTTTAACTATAATTTAAATGATCAATTAGCACTGCAGAATCTGTCTACAAATAACCGATAATAATAATAATAATAATAATGTATGTAGCATTAGTGTGATTATTAAATGTAATTGGATCACATGAAGGTTCATATAAAGGAAAACTGAACCAAATATTTTTCTGTCGTGATTCATATAAAGCATGCTTTTTTAATCAACTCTCTAATTTTATATTATTATCAATTTTTCAACGTTCTCTTGATATATATGATTGAAAAATAATTCATCCAAGATAAGGATACAGAACTATGTTGGTAGGGAACCCTGTAGAGGACTTGTTTATTGGTGCTGTTCAACCAACAAGGACAAACAAGGTTGTTTAACAAAAAATGTCCATAATCTCAATTTACAGTCTTGAGTGTTAAATATAGATACCAAGCTAAAGACGAAAAATCGATAGTAGGATTAAATTGTATAATTGATTAAAATTGCATGCTGTGTAATAATCCAGAAATATTTTTTTTTTGTTTATTATTGTCCCTTTAATGGTGATGTATGGAGAATTGTTGATGGAAAGTACATTATTAGCGCACAATAAACCAAAAAAAAAAATATGTATTATCATTGAGAATAGTAAAAATGTATTACTGTAGAAAATGTGAAATTGTAATGTGTAGTCTATGTTTTCGGTTAACATTTCATTATTTTGGCACTCATTAATTTGAAAATTGTTCATTCAAATGTTTAAAATTAAATAACAATCGAATAATGGTTCAAGGGTTGTATGTAGCATTGATTGTTAAAAAAAATAAAGGCTCAAAAATAGAGTTCAATAAATTTCTATCTATAATAATTGAAATTTTTGGACATGAGTATAACATTAACATAAACAACAGAATGTTTTGTTGCAGACAATTAAAAAATAAATAAAAATGTTGACATTGAGGGGGGCAAAGCATGCAGGCGTACCTAATGGCCGCACCACAATAGAGCTCCTGAAGCGGTGATTGCGGGACTCTTTCCCACGCAAGCTAAGTGATACTTTAATGCCCAGAGGGGTGAGTCCCCAGGATCGCTGACGGACCCTTAAGCCACATCGTAAGTGCTGTAAATAGTACTTTAGGACCCAGATGTGACCCGCGGTGTGGGCCTCATCTAAGGCGCACCTAAAGTACAGACCTCGCATTGCGAGGCTCAGCAACCCCCAGCAGCAGAGCCCAGCAGGGCAGGGAGGCCAACCGTAAAGCAGATCAGAGGCACTTAGCTCCTAGCACCCCAAATCTGCCCGCCATGACCACTTAGTGTATGACCCTCTTCCTGGCAGGTTGCCATCTTGGGGGTAAGAGCTTACTACAGAGCAGTCTGCATGTTGTTTAGTCCCTTAAGCACAGCACTAAGCACTTCTAACTACACCTCAACTGCATCTCTCACAATGCTAATACAGAGCTATACACCTCCTATGTTCTTTTAAAAAAAGAAGAAAGCAAAAAAAAAGCATTGGTGTTACATTTGCTGCCTTCTTTTAGCGGTTTTCACTCAGCAGCTTGGGTATATCCCCAGCGGGGTTGACTTCTTTGGCACACACTATATGCCTTAAGCACTCAGAATCAGTTACAGGGATGTCTTATCCTTGCTTCAAGGCCTGTTTATAATTGTTCCACCTTACTGTTACAGAAAGTGAAATGGAAAAAGAAAATAGTTTATTCTCACCCTGCAGTTTTTAAGCACTCTTTGACATACTGCCTTCATTGCACTAGTTCATTGTTCAGGACTTTTTATTTGCCAGCATCTGCACCTGAGGTGATCACCATACCAGAGACAGCGGTCACTTCTCTGATAACTCACTAATTATAAAGCCTAGCCTGGGAAATCAAAGCCTACTTTACAGGACTATACCATACAGTCTCCCTTTGCACTTTGCCTTGAACTCCAGATTGGGCAAACAGACCGCAAAATGGTGCTGCGGAGAAACTCTAAACTGGACAAGAGCTTGAAGTCTAGTAGCACCATTACTTCAGTGAACACCTTTTCTAAGAATGCAGACAAACAGAAGAAAGCAGAAGTTTCTCAAATAGGTACTGACGAAGAATCCATGTCTGATAACCTAGACACCTCTTAGGCGCCTACAACCTCACCTAACTCACTTGGGCACTCTACTGACAAACCAGTGACTTTAAAGGCAATCGAAGCACTTATCAATCAAGTTAAGTCTTGCATCAAATATGAATGTGCGGACTTGAAAAAAGATATAAATGATCAAGGTCACCGGGTAGAAATTTTATAAGATGACAGAGAGGAACTAACCAAAGAAATGTCTGACATGTCTCACTCCATTATAACACAACAAGCCCAGATTGTGAAACTAGAAAACAAATTGGATGATATAGAAAATAGGACACAATGGAACAATTTATGATTCCGTGGTATACCGGAATCAGTGAACAGAGAGGATATCGGCGATCTGCAAAACTTGTTTCATTCGCTTGCCATTACCAACCGACGAGTGATTGAAACAGCCCACCGTGCATTACGTCCTAAGCCTAAAGATAACCAGCCTCCTAGAGACATCATTGTGTGCTTCCAGAGCTACAGGGACAGAGAAAAGATCTTCCAGCTTGCCAGAGCACAACCATCTTTCTCTTTTATGGGTGCCAAAATCCAAATATACCAGGATCTCTCAGCATGGACGCTGCAACTCAGAAAAGAATTTGCCTTTTTCATTACTTATCTCCGGTCACTAAAGATACCCTATAGATGGGGCTTCCCCGTCTCTCTACAAGTTATTAAAGATGGGAAATGGTATGATTGCCACAACCCTGTCAGCATTCCTGACTTCTGCAAGCAACTCAACATTCCTCTTCCGGACTTGTCAGACCCCTCTTTGTCAAAAGATGCACTGTTGCCTGCAAAACCACAAAGGAAACTGCTGGCAAGCAAGACAAAAAGAGGCAGAATCCAGACCCTTCCAATACTCTGCACACCTCCTGATCTTGAGCAAGGTGTATAAAACTTCCCAGACCTAGTGAGTATCAAATGCAGGGCATAAATATCCTGTAGTCTGTACTAATTATTTTGTAAATGACTCTTATTCAAAATGGCCCCAGAACTCCGGAACTGGTTGCTCTCCCTGTTTATTAGGATAACGTTGATGTTTGTGAGCACTTGTTGAATATTTCAAATGAATCTGTTTAGATCTCATCTGTTGGTAATTTCTTAACAATGTTGTTGAAGTGTATACTGAGCTACATTAACCTGCATTATGTTTCTCCATATGTTTACAACACTCTGTTTGCGCCCTGGAGGGCATTCATTGTCTGTCTAAGCTTGTTCTGTTTCGTATAATTCTGATGTTGATATGAATTGTTCATTTTGTCCTATTCAGATTGCAGTAATCTAAATTGTTTTATTATTATGTAATGCTTTCAGCGGCATACACCTACACCCTCTACACAAAGTTCCTGTAAAGGCGCATTAACTATCAACCCTGCTTTTCTGCCTGTTGGGGGGGCCCCATTTGGCTGTTCTTCCTCCTTCTGTTTTATTTCTTATCTTACTTACCTTATTCTCACTCTCCTGTCAGACTAATCTCCGCCAGACTCTTTCTTTCCCCTTCCCTCTCTCCTCTATTCCCTTCCTGACCCTGAAACCGCCTTTTAACTCTTCCTTTTCCTATAGATCAAGTTATTTGTTTGTTTAATTAGCCACAAGCAGGGCATTTCTTCAGTACAGGGCACCCTTCGTTAGCAGCAGTAGTGGATTATACCAGCCTCATCCTACACATATCTAACTCTTAGCACTTATGAGTTCATCAAGGCACCCATGGCGCATCATAACACTATAAGCCACTTTAAGATAGCTTCACAAAATGTTAAAGGTTTATTGTCCCCACAAAAACATTCTATAGCGTTCCATGACTTCTATAAAAAATAAAATAGATATCATAATGATCCAAGAGACACACTTTAAAAAAAATAGTGAGCCTACTCTCTCGCACCTCTATTATGAGCAACATTTTCTAAACTCAGGACCATCAAAACATAATGGAGTATGTATATCTTTTAGGAAGGGAGCATCCTTTGTCCTCCTACATAAATATCAAGACCAGGAGGGCAGAATATTGATCCTGGTTGGTCTTTATTATGGCAGACCTCTTACTCTGGCCAACATATATGCTCCTATTCACCCCTCCCCCTCCTTTTTCCGTACAGTAATCAATAATCTAGTAGATATCACCAAAGGCCCAATAATACTAGGGAGGACTTTAACTTTCCAATTAACCCGGCACTTGATACATCCTCGAGTAAATCATACATAAGATATAGTCAAATAAAGGCTAGTTGGCAAGCTATCAAGACAATACCCTTATATTTGACACCTGGAGGATCACACACCCCTCCACAAAAGACTTCACTTTTTTCTCCCATCTGCAACATTCTTACTCCCGCATAGATTACATCCTTTGTGACCAAAACAACCTGTCCACACTAATTGATTCCAGATTACATCACACCACATGGTCAGATCACAGTATGGTTACCTTTCACCTTTTCTTGGTCTTCCAGACCTCAGCACCAACAACACTTAGACTTAGCGATCACATATTCTCAGACCCACTTATAACTACAGATATAGTTGAAAAAACTACTGAATTTTTCAATTTCAATGATCCCGATGTTACATCGACCACTAATAACTGTGAGACTTACAAGTGTTACATTAGAGGAGTGATACTGGGCCATACACACAAACTACGTAAACAAAGGGCGGCACAATATCTGTCTTTAACGGCCAACTTTCAGAACTACGAAAAAGCTTTGAAACAAAATCCCCTTTCCCAACGACTCCTCTTGCAGTCACAACAGGCCAGAGAGGCTCTTAATCAGTACCTAGTAAAAAATGCCCACCTATGTGCACTTACAACCAAATCAAAATTTTATGTCGAAAGTTATAAAGCCGGACGTTTATTGGCCAGATCTCTCAAAAAGAAAAGGTACAAAATCTTTATTTCAAAACTTTTAGACCCCTCTGGTTCTTTGCTCTCTAAAAACACGGAAATAGTCAACCAATTTGCAAATTACTACTCCTCTTTGTACAATCTCCCTTCGCCAAACTCTGACTCCAAAATTGCTATGATTAATAATTAACTATCTCAAGTCCAACTCGCCACCCTCACCGCAGAGAGAAGCGAGTCCCTGAGATCACATTTCACTTTACAAGAAATCCTAACAGCCATTAAGAACCTCCCTCAAGGTAAAGCCCCTATCCCTGATGGATTCACTCCTAAATTCTATCACCTGTTTAAAACCCACCTGAGCCCTCATTTTTCAAAAAATGTATAATTCTCTAGACCATGATTGTCATTTATCTTAGTCTTTATTGGAGGCTACAGGGAGTGCAGAATTATTAGGCAAATGAGTATTTTGACCACATCATCCTCTTTATGCACGTTGTCTTACTCCAAGCTGTATAGGCTCGAAAGCCTACTACCAATTAAGCATATTAGGTGATGTGCATCTCTGTAATGAGAAGGGGTGTGGTCTAATGACATCAACACCCTATATCAGGTGTGCATAATTATTAGGCAACTTCCTTTCCTTTGGCAAAATGGGTCAAAAGAAGGACTTGACAGGCTCAGAAAAGTCAAAAATAGTGAGATATCTTGCAGAGGGATGCAGCACTCTTAAAATTGCAAAGCTTCTGAAGCGTGATTATCGAACAATCAAGCGTTTCATTCAAAATAGTCAACAGGGTCGCAAGAAGCGTGTGGAAAAACCAAGGCGCAAAATAACTGCCCATGAACTGAGAAAAGTCAAGCGTGCAGCTGCCAAGATGCCACTTGCCACCAGTTTGGCCATATTTCAGAGCTGCAACATCACTGGAGTGCCCAAAAGCACAAGGTGTGCAATACTCAGAGACATGGCCAAGGTAAGAAAGGCTGAAAGACAACCACCACTGAACAAGACACACAAGCTGAAACGTCAAGACTGGGCCAAGAAATATCTCAAGACTGATTTTTCTAAGGTTTTATGGACTGATGAAATGAGAGTGAGTCTTGATGGGCCAGATGGATGGGCCCGTGGCTGGATTGGTAAAGGGCAGAGAGCTCCAGTCCGACTCAGACGCCAGCAAGGTGGAGGTGGAGTACTGGTTTGGGCTGGTATCATCAAAGATGAGCTTGTGGGGCCTTTTCGGGTTGAGGATGGAGTCAAGCTCAACTCCCAGTCCTACTGCCAGTTTCTGGAAGACACCTTCTTCAAGCAGTGGTACAGGAAGAAGTCTGCATCCTTCAAGAAAAACATGATTTTCATGCAGGACAATGCTCCATCACACGCGTCCAAGTACTCCACAGCGTGGCTGGCAAGAAAGGGTATAAAAGAAGAAAATCTAATGACATGGCCTCCTTGTTCACCTGATCTGAACCCCATTGAGAACCTGTGGTCCATCATCAAATGTGAGATTTACAAGGAGGGAAAACAGTACACCTCTCTGAACAGTGTCTGGGAGTCTGTGGTTGCTGCTGCATGCAATGTTGATGGTGAACAGAACAAAACACTGACAGAATCCATGGATGGCAGGCTTTGAGTGTCCTTGCAAAGAAAGGTGGCTATATTGGTCAGTGATTTGTTTTTGTTTTGTTTTTGAATGTCAGAAATGTATATTTGTGAATGTTGAGATGTTACATTGGTTTCACTGGTAAAAATAAATAATTGAAATGGGTATATATTTGTTTTTTGTTAAGTTGCCTAATAATTATGCACAGTAATAGTCACCTGCACACACAGATATCCCCCTAAAATAGCTATAACTAAAAACAAACTAAAAACTACTTCCAAAACTATTCAGCTTTGATATTAATGAGTTTTTTGGGTTCATTGAGAACATGGTTGTTGTTCAATAATAAAATTAATCCTCAAAAATACAACTTGCCTAATAATTCTGCACTCCCTGTACAATAACTGTTATTCCCAAACTGGGGAAAAATTAGGAACAATCTCTAATTATCGCCCAATTTCCTTGATTAATATCGATATTAAGCTATATGCCAAACTGTTAGCCACTAGAATTAATAACATACTCCCTACTCTTATCCATACCAATCAGGTGGGTTTTATTCCCGGTAGAGAGGACAATACTATCCGTGTCCTACAAACCATATTTACTGCCAATGCCTCTAGCACCCCCTTAATCTTACTCTCTACGGATGAAGAAAAGACCTTCGACAGGGTGGACTGGGATTTCCTCTGGGCCACTCTTCCGAAATTTGGCTTTTCGGAAAACCTAATTTCCCGCATAAAAGCGCTATATAACGGCCCAACCGCTTATAGCGCTAACAGCACTCTGTCTCAGAAGATCCCTATCAGAAATGGCACGAGACAGGGATGTCGCCTTACTCCCTTATTGTTTGCCCTGACTGTAGAGGTACTAGCGACTAGGGTTATAAATAACCATAGAATCGAGGGCGCATCCTTTGGACTGTCCCATCAAAAATGTCTTTTCTATGCGGACAATATCATATTTACGATCCGTTCCCCAACTACCTTATTGCCGGCTTTGCTCGCAGAACTCGAGGGCTACAAGAAAGTTTTGAACGTCTCTGTTAACATGGAGAAATCTAAATTAATGCCTCTTCATATAACAGAAGAGGATATTAGGTTTATCACAACACACACTGCTTTTCAGATCACCAATAAAATATGCTACTTAGGAATAGATATCTCCCCTACCGAGTCCGACCTATTTGACCTTAACTATACCCCCCTACAAAAAGAATCTCAAATATCCCTCGAGACATGGCATAAACAAGGTCATCTCTCTTGGATGGGCAGCATTAACACGCTCAAAATGAATCTCCTTCCTAAATTTCTGTATCTGTTTCAGGCCCTCCCTTTGGATATTCCCCCCACATATTTGGGCTCAGAAAAGCACCAGAGTAACCAAAAATACGTTATACCTTGGCAGAGAACATGGCAGGTTGGGCGCCCCGAATCTCACTGCCTATTTTAGAGCAGCCCACCTAGCACGAACAGTAGCGTGAAAGCACTCCCATCATGAGAAACCTTGGGTACAATTAGAATCCTCCTTAGTAGGCGGATATAATCTCAGATTTATGATGGACCGTGGCCAAACACAGACCCCCAGAAGTTAATGCAAACTACTATGTGGCTGCCACATTAAACATATGGGATAAAACTCTAACTTTAGATAACTCAATCTCGACTATTCACCTATTCTTAATAACCTCTCCTAATACAATCACATGCCCTACAAACCCGATTGCTGCTAACTCTCCCTCAAATGTCCCAGCATACCTGGTGCTTAATAAAGGCCAAATTCGCTCACAACTAGAACTTTCACAAAGTCTGGGTCCCCCATTCCATCTCTGGTTTCCTTACCTACATCTAAGATATGCCATAATAAATAGTCCCTTTACAGGCGACCTTACCAGACCCCTTTATCCTTTTGAAAAACTGTGTACCACCCTCGCTCTGAACAGGTTCCACATCTCTATAATTTATAAATTGCTACAAGGCTCTTTCTCTGCTAAACAACCCTCATACATATCTAAATGGGGAAGGGAACTTGGAGTCACCCTAACAGAAGCGCAATGGAGCCATATTTTTGTAGAAACCAAAAAAACATCCCTTTCATTAGTGTTTTCAGAGTTTTGGCATATTCCCAAATTCCTCCCCTTTGTGCTGGAGGCATTGTGGTGGCACAGGAACCCTATCCCATATTTGGTGGTCTTGCCCTCTTCTCCAAACATACTGGGAAGATATCACTAAATGTATAAATGCTACATTAGGGCTTTCTATCACGCTCTCTCCTAATGTGGTTTTGTTAAATGACACCCCTCCCATTTCTTGCATATACCGTAGAAATTGTTTTAGGAGTCTGATCAACTGAGTTAAATGCCTAATACCCTGGTTCTGGAAATCAACACAAACACCCAATTTTCCCATGTGGTTGAGAGAAGTAGACCACATCTTATCTTTAGAAAAAATACACTACACCTTCATAGGAACACAAGATTTTATTGCAGATATTTTCTACATTTGGGAACAAAGGTCACTATAACCTGGGATCTATGTCTTTGTTGTGCCAAATTTGCAAATGTAATACATTAGAATGTTTATTCTAAGCTATAGATTATAATTAGCAGAATTGTATAACCAAATGTTAAGTGCTTTGGTAATAAGTACATCTTTCCCATGGATGTGCTTCCTACTAGAGCACAACGTAGGACTGCTCTTCCATAACACGAACGACCGCTGCTCTGAGTTAAGTCGATCTCTGTTTACTTAATTTGATGTCATTATTTTCTGTAATCACTTGCCTAGTTGCCTACATGCCTATGTCATTACTGCTGTTTTGTTAACATTTGCTTGTTTAACTGCATTCTCTGTATGCCTTTTTGAAAACTCAATAAAAAACAGTTGAATTAAAAAAAAAAAAAAAAAGATTTGACATTGAATTATAATTACCTCGAATATCGCTATCACAGTCATCGGTGATGCCCTCAATGACCTCCATACCCAGCCTCTGGAGGACTTTTCTTTCAAAGTCTGTCAAATCTGTGACATAAGGTTGTCCTCCGCCAGAATCACGTGCATATTGCTTCTCTTTTGCGATTTAGGATTTAGTTTGACGCTTGATATCATTGAAATGTTTTTTGCACGATTCAATATCTTTTTCGTTGGTCCTTGAGCACTCACAGCATCACTCATTTTTACCCAAATAAACTATTTATGGGCACCGGGGGTTTGCTTGACTCGACTACCATATATAATATCATAGTATTCAAGTACTAGATCAACAGGTACAACATTCTGTTGATGGGAGAAGTTAGGGTTGTGAGTCTTCTTCGAAGTACCAGAATCTCCGGAGCAAGCCATGTCAACTATCTTCTCAAAGTAACTACCGAAAGTAATTAAAAAATATTCTAAGATTTCTGGGAACTACACGTTCTTATACATGTAAACAGCTTATCGTTGCCGCATGTATGACAATTATTACACCTAGATGGTCACGTGGGTTAAGAAATCCACCAATAGACCGTAGACTGATTAGTAACTTTATTTCGCACCAAGCGAAGCTTCAAAGTTATCAATAATCAGATTGTCTTCAAGACCGATTAGACGCAATATTTTACGGCTTTATTTTTAGTACATTTATGTAACTAAGTTATATCCGCAAGGTGCAAATGCCGGCAGGTTAATTCAATACACTTAGTGCGAAGATTTTGATGCCTTAGTACATGGTGCCCAAAATGTTCAAAGATTTTCTGTGCCCAATTTATTTTAATTTTTTTTATCTTTGAAAAGTGCAACAACAATGACTGTCATACAGGAAAAGAGGAAATGAAAACTGAAAAAAAAAACATATCACTTTTGTTACTTTTTAAAGCAAGGTTACAAATGGGTAAGGATAATAGGCTTGTTTCCTTCCAACAACTGCAAACTAAATTGAAGCCACAAAAACATTTCCTGGAGAGTTAATAAAGGTGGTATAACTTGGCAATAGATAAAAATAAAGTTGAATATACTTGGCCGTCATAATAAATAGTTTGATGCAGTACCTTCATCTGACTCATATAAAAACGTATCTCTGTAGACTGATTAAAGAAGAATGTAATCTCCTGTGCTTTTTTTTCAGATACCCTAAAAATACAAAGACTAATAAATTACCTGACACCATAAAAACTCAGATAAAACATAATACAGAAGAACGTTTTATCAGAGCTGTTAAAGAGGCGATAAAAAGACCCATCAACCATAAGAGTAATTCATTTGCCTTTTAATAAATTGTCATTAAAATGATTTATGGTGTGAGGCAGATGTATCCAAAAATATCTGTAGGCTTGCAGAAGCATTTTAAAATCTTAATGATAATATTCCATATATATATATATATATATATATATATATATATATATATATATACTGTATATATATATATATATATATATATATATATACAGGCATATATATACTGTATATATATATATATATATATATATATATGTATATATATATATATATATATATATATATAAATATCTTATATATACATATATATAATGTATAATATAAAGATGCACTCTTGTATAGTTGTAGTTAACAGTTAAATCCAAACAAGATTTTGCATTAAATGCTGATATTGAACAGGGCAATGAACTTGGCTGAAATCTAGTAATTTAAGTTTACATTGAGGGCACATCTTGGATTTTCAACATTTGCTATTTAAGGGCACATGAACCACTATGATAGTGTAATAAAAAATATAAATTATTCTTAGCTGTTTTGAACCCCACCAAAAAAAAAAAGGAAATCCTACTTAAAAAACAAACAAATAATAATATTATAATATTTAAGACAATGGTATAAGTCTCTTGAAATTGCTTAATGTTTCATAAATTAGTGTGGCAGGAAGCTCAATGTAACAACCCTAAGCAAGTTCAGGGGTTAAAGCCAACGATATCGCCCCCCTACTGCTTACTTACAGTTTGCAGAAGCAATAGACCTGGAACGTACTCCTGTCAGGGTAGTGAGTTTACAATGCAGCTCCGTGTTCTCAGGATAAGCGGCAAACCTTTAAGGGTGGATTTTAGATAGCTCTCAATGTTCTGTGCCGTATCGCTCACATACCCAACCTCTGGCACTCAACACACATCATAGTCTATGAATCATGGTCTATGATTACGGCACAATGTACAGCCGAAACGCATCAGCATTGATGCTTTCTTTTTATAATGTTTAAATAAGGCTGGAATTTTTATTTACTTTTTAACCACTTGAAAAGGACTCCTTTCTATTTTTGTAATATTATAATAATGATTTTAATTAATGCTTTTTTTCTGACGTTTTCCTCTTCTCTTCTCCATATCTCTCTTCATTCAAAAGAGCCCAACAACAAGTTTTTTTCAGCTATTGCCCTTTCTGATTTGATGAAAGCTATAGCTGTGACTGTTAATTTAAGTTTACATCGAGAGCACAACTTGGGTTTTCAACATTTGCTAGCTACAGGCGCATTAACCACTTTGAGGTTGTAATATAAAAGATTAATTATGCTTAGTTTATTTTAAAAAACCCCCACTAAGCCCTACTAAAAAAAAGAAAATAAAAACAAATAATATAATAATGATTATAAATAATGCCTTCTTTCCGACTCCCCCCTCCTCTCTTCTCCATGTCCCTCTTCATTCAAAAGAGCCCATCTATACTGTAGTTGTTTATTTAACAAAAATGAAGTATTTTGAAACTGAAATAGGGCCAGATTAAAAGTGGCACACTAACAGTTACGCACAAGTTAAAAAAGGGTTTATCATGGATGATTGCGCGTGCGATATGTAGCACTTGAATTACAAACAGTAAGTGCAATTACGATTTACACTAGAATGATTACGCTAGAACTGTTTCGTGAAGCAAAAATGTTTCACAAAACACGTGTTAGGGAAAAAAGACAGGCAAAGGGCTTTAACATTGAGATACATACATAATATAGGTCTACTGATATATATATATGTTTACATGTGCATACATATGTATTTATGTATACATATGGATATACTCATACAAACACATAAAAACATATGTGCACATAAATAGACATATATGTAAATGCATTGGAGGGCTTTGAAGTTAAGTAGATGAAAACATGAAAAAGCATATTTATGCAATATTTATATTTAATAAAGGCTTTAACTATGTATTTAATGTAAATATTTCACATTCCAATGTTCTGCACATAGCAGAATATGTTCTATGTATTTATAAATAAATATTACTATATATATCTGTATATATCTATACCTAAATATAATTATATGAATAAATAGAACATACTCTGCTATGTGAAGAACATTGGAATGTAAAAGATTAATATTTTCATGTTGGATTAGCGCAATTGAGAATATGCGATTGGGTTTGCGCGCGATTTGGGTGTTAGACTTTTTTCCACTTTTTTTGCTCGATTGACTACTATGGGGGGAATAAGTTAATGTGTTTGTGATATTCTAAGTTCGGCTTTTTGCGCGTATCGGGTTAACGTGGAAGCAAAAACTTTTTACTTTTAATACAAGCACTACCTGACGCACAAAAATAAAACTTAGTTCTAGTGGAGTAAGCACACGAGTGAGAGCTTTAAATACTGTTCCACTTAATTTAAGTTTACATTGAGGGCACATCTTGGATTTTCAACATTTGCTATTTAAGGGCACATGAACCACTATGATAGTGTAATAAAAAATATAAATTATTCTTAGCTGTTTTGAACCCCACCAAAAAAAACCCGAAATCCTACTTAAAAAACAAACAAATAATAATATTATAATATTTAAGACAATGGTATAAGTCTCTTGAAATTGCTTAATGTTTCATAAATTAGTGTGGCAGGAAGCTCAATGTAACAACCCTAAGCAAGTTCAGGAGTTAAAGCCAACGATATCGCCCCCCTACTGCTTACTTACAGTTTGCAGAAGCAATAGACCTGGAACGTACTCCTGTCAGGGTAGTGAGTTTACAATGCAGCTCCGTGTTCTCAGGATAAGCGGCAAACCTTTAAGGGTGGATTTTAGATAGCTCTCAATGTTCTGTGCCGTATCGCTCACGTACCCAACCTCTGGCACTCAACACACATCATAGTCTATGAATCATGGTCTATGATTACGGCACAATGTACAGCCGAAACGCGTCAGCATTGATGCTTTCTTTTTATAATGTTTAAATAAGGCTGGAATTTTTATTTACTTTTTAACCACTTGAAAAGGACTCCTTTCTATTTTTGTAATATTATAATAATGATTTTAATTAATGCTTTTTTTCTGACGTTTTCCTCTTCTCTTCTCCATATCTCTCTTCATTCAAAAGAGCCCAACAACAACTTTTTTTCAGCTATTGCCCTTTCTGCTTTGATGAAAGCTATAGCTGTGACTGTTAATTTAAGTTTACATCAAGAGCACAACTTGGGTTTTCAACATTTGCTAGCTTCAGGCGCATTAAAGGGCCATAATACCCAAATGTTTAAACACTTGAAAGTGATGCAGCATAGCTGTAAAAAGCTGATTAGAAAATATCACCTGAACATCTCTATGTAAAAAAGAAAGATATTTTACCTCAAAAGTTCCTCAGTAGCCACCTCCCATTGTAAAGGATTTCTAAGCAGCATTTTAGTGTGTCTGTCCTGGGATATCTGAAGGGACTAGCATTGTGCACTCTCATATTATTTCACCAATCAGGTAAAGGAAGCTTACTATGAAATCTCATGAGAGTTAAGTCAAATCTCATGAGATCACAGTAAGAGTTCATGACCTCAGCACTGCTGATGCTAATTGGCTGCTGTTCATTTCTTCATTTTTTTTAATTTTTTTACCTGCAGCTGGGAGCAGCTGAGTATAACTTTTTACACAGAACTTACTCTGCTGAGCTGAGGAAATTGTGAGGTAAAATATCTTCCTTTTTTACATAGAGAAGCTCAGGTGATATTTTCCTGTCAGCTTTTTACAGTTATACTGCATCAGTTTCAAGTGATTTAGCATATGAGTATTATGTCCCTTTAACCACTTTGAGGTTGTAATATAAAAAGATTAATTATGCTTAGTTTATTTTTAAAAAAACCCCACTAAACCCTACTAAAAAAAAAAGAAAATAAAAACAAATAATATAATAATGATTATAAATAATGCCTTCTTTCTGACTCTCCCCTCCTCTCTTCTCCATGTCCCTCTTCATTCAAAAGAGCCCATCTATACTGTAGTTGTTTATTTAACAAAAATGAAGTATTTTGAAACTGAAATAGGGCCAGATTAAAAGTGGCACACTAACAGTTACGCACAAGTTAAAAAAGGGTTTATCATGGATGATTGCGCGTGCGGGATGTAGCACTTGTATTACAAACAGTAAGTGCAATTACGATTTACACTAGAATGATTACGCTAGAACTGTTTCGTGAAGCAAAAATGTTTCACAAAACACGTGTTAGGGAAAAAAGACAGGCAAAGGGCTTTAACATTGAGATACATACATAATATAGGTCTAATGATATATATATGTTTACATGTGCGTACATATGTATTTATGTATACATATGGATACACTCATACAAACACATAAAAACATATGTGCACATAAATAGACATATATGTAAATGCATTGGAGGGCTTTGAAATTAAGTACATGAAAACATGAAAAAGCATATTTATGCAATATTTATATTTAATAAAGGCTTTAACTATGTATTTAATGTAAATATTTCACATTCCAATGTTCTGCACATAGCAGAATATGTTCTATGTATTTATAAATAAATATTACTATATATATCTGTATATATCTATACCTAAATATAATTATATGAATAAATAGAACATACTCTGCTATGTGAAGAACATTGGAATGTAAAAGATTAATATTTTCATGTTGGATTAGCGCAATTGAGAATATGCGATTGGGTTTGCGCGCGATTTGGGTGTTAGACTTTTTTCCACTTTTTTTGCTCGATTGACTACTATGGGGGGAATAAGTTAATGTGTTTGTGATATTATAAGTTCGGATTTTTGCGCGTATCGGGTTAACGTGGAAGCAAAAACTTTTTACTTTTAATACAAGCACTACCTGACGCACAAAAATAAAACTTAGTTCTAGTGGAGTAAGCACACGAGTGAGAGCTTTAAATACTGTTCCACTTAATTTAAGTTTACATTGAGGGCACATCTTGGATTTTCAACATTTGCTATTTAAGGGCACATGAACCACTATGATAGTGTAATAAAAAATATAAATTATTCTTAGCTGTTTTGAACCCCACCAAAAAAAACCCGAAATCCTACTTAAAAAACAAACAAATAATAATATTATAATATTTAAGACAATGGTATAAGTCTCTTGAAATTGCTTAATGTTTCATAAATTAGTGTGGCAGGAAGCTCAATGTAACAACCCTAAGCAAGTTCAGGAGTTAAAGCCAACGATATCGCCCCCCTACTGCTTACTTACAGTTTGCAGAAGCAATAGACCTGGAACGTACTCCTGTCAGGGTAGTGAGTTTACAATGCAGCTCCGTGTTCTCAGGATAAGCGGCAAACCTTTAAGGGTGGATTTTAGATAGCTCTCAATGTTCTGTGCCGTATCGCTCACGTACCCAACCTCTGGCACTCAACACACATCATAGTCTATGAATCATGGTCTATGATTACGGCACAATGTACAGCCGAAACGCGTCAGCATTGATGCTTTCTTTTTATAATGTTTAAATAAGGCTGGAATTTTTATTTACTTTTTAACCACTTGAAAAGGACTCCTTTCTATTTTTGTAATATTATAATAATGATTTTAATTAATGCTTTTTTTCTGACGTTTTCCTCTTCTCTTCTCCATATCTCTCTTCATTCAAAAGAGCCCAACAACAACTTTTTTTCAGCTATTGCCCTTTCTGCTTTGATGAAAGCTATAGCTGTGACTGTTAATTTAAGTTTACATCGAGAGCACAACTTGGGTTTTCAACATTTGCTAGCTTCAGGCGCATTAAAGGGCCATAATACCCAAATGTTTAAACACTTGAAAGTGATGCAGCATAGCTGTAAAAAGCTGATTAGAAAATATCACCTGAACATCTCTATGTAAAAAAGAAAGATATTTTACCTCAAAAGTTCCTCAGTAGCCACCTCCCATTGTAAAGGATTTCTAAGCAGCATTTTAGTGTGTCTGTCCTGGGACATCTGAAGGGACTAGCATTGTGCACTCTCATATTATTACACCAATCAGGTAAAGGAAGCTTACTATGAAATCTCATGAGAGTTAAGTCAAATCTCATGAGATCACAGTAAGAGTTCATGACCTCAGCACTGCTGATGCTAATTGGCTGCTGTTCATTTCTTCATTTTTTTTAATTTTTTTACCTGCAGCTGGGAGCAGCTGAGTATAACTTTTTACACAGAACTTACTCTGCTGAGCTGAGGAAATTGTGAGGTAAAATATCTTCCTTTTTTACATAGAGAAGCTCAGGTGATATTTTCCTGTCAGCTTTTTACAGTTATACTGCATCAGTTTCAAGTGATTTAGCATATGAGTATTATGTCCCTTTAACCACTTTGAGGTTGTAATATAAAAAGATTAATTATGCTTAGTTTATTTTTAAAAAAAACCCACTAAACCCTACTAAAAAAAAGAAAATAAAAACAAATAATATAATAATGATTATAAATAATGCCTTCTTTCCGCCTCTCCCCTCCTCTCTTCTCCATGTCCCTCTTCATTCAAAAGAGCCCATCTATACTGTAGTTGTTTATTTAACAAAAATGAAGTATTTTGAAACTGAAATAGGGCCAGATTAAAAGTGGCACACTAACAGTTACGCACAAGTTAAAAAAGGGTTTATCATGGATGATTGCGCGTGCGGGATGTAGCACTTGAATTACAAACAGTAAGTGCAATTACAATTTACACTAGAATGATTACGCTAGAACTGTTTCGTGAAGCAAAAATGTTTCACAAAACACGTGTTAGGGAAAAAAGACAGGCAAAGGGCTTTAACATTGAGATACATACATAATATAGGTCTAATGATATATATATATGTTTACATGTGCGTACATATGTATTTATGTATACATATGGATATACTCATGCAAACACATAAAAACATATGTGCACATAAATAGACATATATGTAAATGCATTGGAGGCCTTTGCAGTTAAGTAGATGAAAACATGAAAAAGCATATTTATGCAATATTTATATTTAATAAAGGCTTTAACTATGTATTTAATGTAAATATTTCACATTCCAATGTTCTGCACATAGCAGAATATGTTCTATGTATTTATAAATAAATATTCCTATATATATCTGTATATATCTATACCTAAATATAATTATATGAATAAATAGAACATACTCTGCTATGTGAAGAACATTGGAATGTAAAAGATTAATATTTTCATGTTGGATTAGCGCAATTGAGAATATGCAATTGGGTTTGCGCGCGATTTGGGTGTTAGATTTTTTTCCACTTTTTTTGCTCGATTGACTACTATGGGGGGAATAAGTTAATGTGTTTGTGATATTCTAAGTTCGGCTTTTTGCGCGTATCGGGTTAACGTGGAAGCAACAACTTTTTACTTTTAATACAAGCACTACCTGACGCACAAAAATAAAACTTAGTTCTAGTGGAGTAAGCACACGAGTGAGAGCTTTAAATACTGTTCCACTTGTAATCTGGCTCAAAGTATTAGTCCTATTTTTACTTAAAGGGACAGTCAAGTCCAAAATAAACTTTCATTAATTAAATAGGGCATGTCCTTTTAAACAACTCTCCATTTTACCTTTATCACCAATTTTGCTTTGTTCTCTTGGTATTCTTAGTTAAAAGCTAAACCTAGGAGGCTCATATGCTAATTTCTTAGAACTTGAAGGCCGCCTCTAATCTGAATGCATTTTGACAGTTTTTCATCACTAGAGGGCATTAGTTCATGTGTTTTATATAGATAACACTGAGCTCATGCACGTGAAGTTACCTAGGAGTCAGCACTGATTGGCTAAAATGCAAGTCTGTCAAAAGAACTAAAATAATGGGGCAAAGGCTTAGATACAAGGTAGTTACAGAGGTTAAACGTGTATTATTATAACTGTGTTGGCTATGCAAAACTGGGGAATAGGTAATAAAGGAATTATCTATCTTTTTAAATAACAAAAATTCTAGTGTTGACTGTCCCTTTAACTATGGCATGAAAAATAACTTTGGAAATATTTATTCACTTTAAATGGCAAAATACAATTCTACATTTTTAAAAGCAAAGTGGTGAATATTGAATATATACTCTGCTGTTGAGATCTAGATGAACATTTTATCTACAACAGAATTCCCAATGTAAGGCCAAGGATTTCCTCACCCATTTGCAGTACTCAGACAACTATTTTCTGCTATTCTCCTTTCTACTTTGATGAAAGGTATATCTGTGTCAGTTTTTTATATGTACATTATATGGCCAAAGTATGTGAACATCTGACCATCACTCCTATATGAGCTTGCTGGAAATCTTATTCCAAACATTAGCATTAATCTGGAGTTACCCCCCTTCCCCACTATTTGTAACTATAACAGCCACCACTCTTTTGGGGAGGCTATGCACAACATTTTGAAGTTAGTCTGTGAACATTGTGTCCCATCAGCCAAAAGAGCAATTTTGAAGTCAGGCTCTAATGTTGGATGAAGGTCTGGCTTGCAATCGGCTTTTTAATTCATCCCAAAGGTGTTCTGTGTGGTTAAGGTCAACTATGCAAAGTTGGAAGCACCTAATAGTCTGTCTTTGTATCCTATCAGTTGTGACTCCAAGAACCAAATATAGGGGGGGCACAAATGGTTCCACAATCAGAAGTAGGGGGCACTAATACTTAATTATATCCTCTGGGATCCAGCACTCACTCTGCATAAATAACTTCACTCCAAGTATCATATATAACAAAATCCGTCTAGAAGGCAGTCTCCATTTAAATCAAAACTGCTTGTTTATTATTAAATGAAGGGTGGCGTCTGAATGGATTTAGTTTTATATATATAACACACAGAGAAAACCCAGCACTCACTTACAAGCTCTCAGCTAAGATTTAAAAGCAAAAATGGAAAGGTTAGTCACCGCATCTGGCCAAATGGGACAAGCTCAGGTACCACGTCCCATTTGGCCAGATGCGGTGACTAACCTTTCCATTTTTGCTTTTAAATCTTAGCTGAGAGCTTGTAAGTGAGTGCTGGGTTTTCTCTGTGTGTTGTATTAATTTGTTTTGTAATTTTCCCTATGGTTCTTGCACCCAGACCTGTCTGGGGTTAACTGCTTGTGGCTCTGGGGACAGCACAGCTTCCTGTGAGTGCCAGTGGCACCCAGGGCTGAGCATGTTGCAGGGTCATGGGATGTGTACCCGGTCCGGTATGAGAGTGCAGTTCCCTTCCGTGTTTTATATATATATATATATATATATATATATATATATATATATATATATATATATATAGTATTTAGTTCCTGTTCTGCACACATATACATATGTAAAATGTTATGATTATATTTTTCACAATCAGAAGCAAAAGGTCATGAAGATGTTTGTTTAATAATGATTAGATGGTCACAATAAGTGTTGTTCCTGCTAATACTTGAAAATACTTGCTACCTGTTGGTGTACCCTGTATGTATGCATAAAATCCACCTTTACATACTGTGAGGGGGTTAGGGTATGTGGAACTCAGATTGCAGGAACAGATACACAGAACAATGAAAGTTTTTTGAACGCTTTACTAATAGATAGAGGAATGTGGCTGCACCTCACTGACGAGGCCCATAGGAGGCCGAAACGATGATCTGGGGTTGTCATGTTCCTTGTTCAGAGGAGAATTTCCTGGTATTTCGGGCTGGACTGAACTTACTTGGTGGGATCAGACTGATATACTTCAGGAAAGTTGTCCTCTGTGAAAAGCACACTGGTCTAAAAGAGGCTGCTTCCGGTTGGTAAGTCGCCATAGAACTAGCTGATGAGCTTTTGTTCATTCCTGATAGAGCAGTTCTCTCTTCGTATGCAAATTAATATTACCCTGGGGAAGTCTCCCTATGGGTGATGGGGGAAACCAGACGTGGACTCCTTGCCTAGTGTGCTTAGAGGAATGTGGCTGCACCTCACTGACTAGGCCCATAGGAGGCTGAAACGATTGTCTGGGGTTGTCATGTTCCTTGTTCAGAGGAGAATTGCCTGGTATTTCGGGGCTGCACTGACCTTACTTGGCGGGATCAGACTGATATACTTCAGGAAAGTTTTCCTCTGTGAAAAACACACTGGTCTAAAAGAGGCTGTTTCCGGGGGGTAAATCGCCATAGAACAAGCCACTGAGCTGTTGTTTGTTCCTGGTAGAGCGCTTCTCTCTTCATATGCAAATTAAGTATGTAGACAGGCTGGAGTCTCAGCGTCCCTCCACATGGGACCCTAAGAAGAAGAGCAGCACTCACAGCGTTCGCCGAGACCGGGACACTCCGAACAGGTAAGGGTAAGTATCCCTACACATACATAAACACACACTACCCAACATACACAAACATGTCCACATACACTACATAGAATACACATGTACATACACACACTACACAGCTGTGAGGTGACGTTTCACCTCCTAGCAAATAGCCGTGCGGGCCAGCTAGCGTCAAGCAGAATATCCCGCACGGCTATTGGCTAAGAGGTGGAAACGTCACCTCTCAGTAAAATAGCTTTCTGCTGTGTGCGGCGAACGCTTCAAACTAAAAAAATTATACTTCATGAGTGAAAGTCCACTTTATTTGTTCCAATGGTAAATCCTAGTTTTTCACAGATGTTAGGATTTACCATCACTTTAATAAATCAGTTGCAGCAAAAAGGTAGACCATGATCATATAGTTGCCATGTGATTTAGCTTTCTCCTCATTTGCATTCTGTAAACATGACTGAATCCCTCCATTATTTATGGGGACCAGCACTTCATGTAAACACATGCCAACAGCACCAATCGTCATCTATAGAAGACAAAAAAGCCAATAACATGCTTATGATTATTCTTTATTATTTCAATACTTTTGATATAGATGACACATATACCTTGGGATTCTTCTTTTGGGCACAGTGGTGTTATTTACAGTCTGTTCTATCTTCAGTTGCTTTACTCTGATTCACATGATATTTTACCTAATGCTTAGAGAGAAACACTGCAGAAATATGAGCAGCCCAGAAAACCAAATACAAGATAATTACATTAAAATAAAGACACACACACACATTGATATATATATATATATATATATATATATATATATATATCAATATGTGTATGGGTGTATACATGTGTATTTATGTATTTAAATATATGTATTTGTATACATACACATATGAACACATATATACACATATATATACATACACACTTTGGAGCCCTCTCCACTCAAATACCTTAAAACATAAAAAAAAAAAATATTCAATTTTACTATTTTATATTGTGTTTAACTATGTATTTACTGTAATTATTATACATCTAATGTTCTTTACATAGTTTGTATTACATATCTGTATTTTTAAATATATTTTCCTATAAATATCTGTGTATATATATATATATATATATATTAAATATTCAGCTATGAATTAAAAAAAAATATTTAAAACTATAAATATTTTCTTCTATTTGAAGAACATTGGAATGTAAAATATTCATAACTACCTTCGGTTTAGCGATGTTAGGTGTAATGCGGTGTCGGGTAAGCGCACAATCAATAAGTGTTATGTTTTATTTAACAGCACACTCTATTAATGTCTATGGGAAAAAGAAGTTAGTGCGGTCATGAAGCTTGGCGTGCATCAGGTTACGCTCACGCACATTTTATTTTCAACCTGTAATACGCGCACTTACCCGCCTGCAGGGTTTGCGGAAGATCAAAAACGCTAAATAGTACACACCACTTGTCATTTCCACTACCTCCAAATCTGTGCACTGTGAACTGGAGATTCCCTTAGGAGACAAAATACAAAGGTTAGTCAGTGGTTATGCTCTCCCTTTATTTTTCTAACAATTAATTCAAGTTACCCAAGATTCATATTTTAATAAACAGATTGCTAATGTCAGTCATTGCTAATATTTAAAAAATATTTTATTCTTAGGAAGTGAATAGGCTACAATTCAAATCTAGTAAAAATTATTTGAAAACTTCTGAATAATTTTCAGACTATTGCAGTAAATCAAAGTTTTGTAACATTTAGTTGAAGACAAGAAGTTAAAGCAACATGTTACTAAATATTTTTCTATAAACTTAAAATGTTTTATTAAAAGTTTGGATTTTAACAGTTTGAAAAAAAAGTAATGTTAAGATATTAAATTGAGAAGCACTGGTTGTAGCATATTCTTCTTCAGTTGCTTGTGGTTAAATATGTTATCTTATAAATCTATGAAATGTTTTTTATTTATCTGTGTATTTTATACGTTCCTTATTCTTAGTATTTGCAAGTGCCTTTTACAGATAGTTTGGAGTCAACCTAGTAAACAGTAGTAAAAATAGAAAAACATGGTCAGTGCCCGGCATTGTTTGTCCCCACAAGTTCAGAGACTGATTTCTGAATAAATAAAATGAAGGGGATCTTTAATATATCAACTGTTTTAGCTAAGTAATATAACATAAATGACTGAACATATATCTGATTTCTCTATTAAAAGATTGAAAAGTAACAACGTATTATGGTTATGGAAATTTTTTCCCACCAATGTAAAATGTCACCAGCTGCCACTGCATTTGAGTCCTCCTCTGGCTAAGTTTTACATAAGGGTGATCTGTTACCTGCATCTGGATTCCACCATCTCCTAAACTTCCAAGGTAACCTTTACATTACATCTCTCTAATTTCCATATTGTTTCTAAACTATAAATTATGACCTATTTTCTTCAATGGTCTTTGAAGTTTCTTGTTTTAAGAAAAATAATGTTCACCGGTTCTCTCAATATTTTTTCATACAAGGTCAAATGTTGATTTATAAGTTAAAACATCAGTATATTGTGGGTAATTAAATATGTAATAAACAACATCATATACTGCTGCAATTAAAGGGACATAATAATTATATGCTAAATACTTGAAAGTGATCACTTGAAAGTGAAAATATCACCTGAACATCTCTATGTAAAAAGGGAAGATATTTTACCTCAAAATTTCTTCAGCTCCGCAGAGTAAGTTCTCAGTGGATAGTTATAAGTTAGCTTCTGTCCAGCTGCAAGTTGAAAAGAAAAAAAAAAAATAGCCAATTAGTATACCCAGTTCTGAGGTCATGCTTTGCTTTGCTGTGATCTCATGAGATTTTGCTGAAATCTTGTGAGATTTCATAGTAAACTTCCTTAAACTGAACAGAAAACAACACCACTGTGTCTGCACACTCCCTTGCAATTCCTGGAGCTAGCATCCTGATTGGCTGCTTAAAGTCTCTTTACAGTGGAGTGTGAATACTTAGGACATTTTGAGGTAAAATATCTTCCTTTTTTGCGATGTTCAGGTGATATTTTGTAGTCAGATTTTTACAGCTATGCTGCATCACTTTTAAATGCTTCAACATTTGGGTACCATATCCCTTTAAACTTTATTGCTCCTTAGGAATAAGCACACGTGATAATGTATGTCTAGTCACACAGTTATAATTACATTTTAGTACTGTTACATGATTAAAAGGACAGCAAGCACACTGTAATTACAATATTTTTCTGCTGTCTTAAAATTAATTAACTTAAGTGGTTAGTGTGAAACAAATTAATGCATTATCACCTTGTTTGCTACAACGGTTTTTGCTATATCCAAACTCCATCTACCAGTTAGCTTACCTGGAAGAGCCAGTTAAAACTCATCATTGGAGTAGAGACTGCTAGCTGCTGTCATATTGCTAGCAAAAGGTCAAGGGACAGATAAAGGGGGACAAAAATAAACTGTATATCAAAGTTGGTTTACAGTTCATAGTTAAATATTTTAAATTACAATATCAATGTTTTGTTTTTTATTTCCCATTAAAATGTTAGTTCGACTGACTATAGGCTATTCATATCATGGGTATTTCACTGCTAGGATTAATAGAGTAAGATAATGTGATGCATAATGTATGAAGGGCTAGATTACGAATTAATCACTTTTTAGCTCTCCCGCTTGCATTGCACGTTAACATCGCTAGACTAAGCCTTTTTGAGCACGTCGGGTTGCACTCGTATTACAAGTTGAAAGTAAAAAGTTAGCGCAAGAGCGAAACCCGACACATGCAAAGAAATTAACTTCAAATATCGCTGCAGCATTAACGTATTCTCATATTTGCGTGCTAACTTGACAGTGTTTATTCAAGTGGGCTAAACAATACATTAAGATTCTTTGCCATTCCAATGTTCTTCACCTAAGATAAGTTCTATTTATTCTTAAATAAATATTTATATATATATATATATATATATATCTATGTTCTTCACATAGAAGAAAATATTATTTTTATTTTTAAATATACAGGGAGTGCAAAATTATTAGGCAAATGAGTATTTTGACCACATCATCCTCTTTATGCATGTTGTCTTACTCCAAGCTGTATAGGCTCGAAAGCCTACTACCAATTAAGCATATTAGGTGATGTGCATCTCTGTAATGAGAAGGGGTGTGGTCTAATGACATCAACACCCTATATCAGGTGTGCATAATTATTAGGCAACTTCCTTTCCTTTGGCAAAATGGGTCAAAAGAAGGACTTGACAGGCTCAGAAAAGTAAAAAATAGTGAGATATCTTGCAGAGGGATGCATTACTCTTAAAATTGCAAAGCTTCTGAAGCGTGATCATTGAACAATCAAGCGTTTCATTCAAAATAGTCAACAGGGTCGCAAGAAGCTTGTGGAAAAACCAAGGCGCAAAATAACTGCCCATGAACTGAGAAAAGTCAAGCGTGCAGCTGCCAAGATGCCACTTGCCACCAGTTTGGCCATATTTCAGAGCTGCAACATCACTGGAGTGCCCAAAAGCACAAGGTGTGCAATACTCAGAGACATGGCCAAGGTAAGAAAGGCTGAAAGACGACCACCACTGAACAAGACACACAAGCTGAAATGTCAAGACTGGGCCAAGAAATATCTCAAGACTGATTTTTCTAAGGTTTTATGGACTGATGAAATGAGATTGAGTCTTGATGGGCCAGATGGATGGGCCCGTGGCTGGATTGGTAAAGGGCAGAGAGCTCCAGTCCGACTCAGACGCCAGCAAGGTGGAGGTGGAGTACTGGTTTGGGCTGGTATCATCAAAGATGAGCTTGTGGGGTCTTTTCGGGTTGAGGATGGAGTCAAGCTCAACTCCCAGTCCTACTGCCAGTTTCTGGAAGACATCTTCTTCAAGCAGTGGTACAGGAAGAAGTCTGCATCCTTCAAGAAAAACATGATTTTCATGCAGGACAATGCTCCATCACACGCGTCCAAGTACTCCACAGCGTGGCTGGCAAGAAAGGGTATAAAAGAAGAAAATCGAATGACATGGCCTCCTTGTTCACCTGATCTGAACCCCATTGAGAACCTGTGGTCCATCATCAAATGTGAGATTTACAAGGAGGGAAAACAGTACACCTCTCTGAACAGTGTCTGGGAGGCTGTGGTTGCTGCTGCACGCAATGTTGATGGTGAACAGATCAAAACACTGACAGAATCCATGGATGGCAGGCTTTTGAGTGTCCTTGCAAAGAAAGGTGGCTATATTGGTCACTGATTTGTTTTTGTTTTGTTTTTGAATGTCAGAAATGTATATTTGTGAATGTTGAGATGTTATATTAGTTTCACTGGTAAAAATAAATAATTGAAATGGGTATATATTTGTTTTTTGTTAAGTTGCCTAATAATTATGCACAGTAATAGTCACCTGCACACACAGATATCCCCCTAAAATAGCTAAAACTAAAAACAAACTAAAAACTACTTCCAAAAATATTCAGCTTTGATATTAATGAGTTTTTTGGGTTCATTGAGAACATGGTTGTTGTTTAATAATAAAATTAATCCTCAAAAATACAACTTGCCTAATAATTCTGCACTCCCTGTATATTTCTATATATATAGCTGATTCATTTAAAAAAAATATATACAGTATATATATATATATATATATATATATATATATATATATATATATATACATATACTTCTATATAATTATATATAGGTATAGATACAGTATATACAAACATATACATATTTAGACATATATATGTATGTATATATCTCTCTATGTTAAAGCCCTTTACATGCCTACCTGAGAACTCATATCTGTAACTGTACAGTTAAATGTATTTTTAATGCTTTTTGTGTAGTTTTTTTGTCTCTAGTGTGACAGTTAACCTGAGCTCCGAAGTTGTGCTAACCCGACGAGCGTTAAATTTGATTGCGCTCAAGCAAACGTGTTTACTCTCAACTCATAATACACACGCAAAATACCCCATATTGCTTGCGTGCCACTCGGATGTTAGCCCTAGATAAGCTTATTAATATTGAACAAACCATAGCTCATTAAATCAAGAATTGGAGTTATATAATCTCATGTGTGTTTCAGGAAGTGTCAGATAGGTTGTCCAACCTAAATAGCCCACAGCTACTTAGTTAATTGTGTAAGTTTACTTGGAGTAATGTTAGAATATTACAGGAGCATCTATAAGTACACAAATGTACACAAAATGCTGCTCTCTTACCAGATTATGTTAAATTTCCCTCAAGTAGAAGTTATGTTTAATTACATTTCAGCTATACAGAAGAAGCAGGCAGATAACACACCATGTATATTTTCCTGTATTACTGAGGCTACGGGTTTCATTTTTTTAATCAATATTTTAGAAGTTAAGTGGTTGTAAATTCTAAGTGAATGTTTAAATAAAGTTGTGGATTTATACAGATTCATTCCTGGTTCTTTCTCTAGAACTCTTTACCCATGCAAGCACCACATGCACACGTCTACATTAGAGCCTTCTTGATTTTTTTAAATAAACGTAAGAAGAGAATAAAAGGAGCATACAAGGTTACTGATGAAGGGAAAAGAGTATAATTTCTGTACTACCTTTAGGTTGCATTTCTATGTTTTTAAGGCACTGTTGTTGGGATGAGAGGGAGAGTTTAATTACCATCCTAGTCCAAACACTGGACCAATTGCCATGTCCCCATGCTACTTAAGTGCACATGGTATGTCCACTTTCACATACCATGACTTACAGACAATCTGTGACTCCTGCCTCCAAGCCCCAGAGTGTGCATGAAGCTTAGGTACATTTGCCACTCAATTTTAGAACTGAGCTTGCTGCCTAGCCAACCCCTGGAAACTTTACCATGCCCAGATACTAGCTAACTCTGCACATGGTATGCCTAACCCCACCCAAAACTCTGCCACAACCCACCCTGACTCTTCCCACAGGTCACCTGATCCTGCCTATTAGTCTCCCCAGCCTCCTGTACCCAGTGCATATGTTATGCTTAGGTATATTTGCCCCAAAAAATATTTACTTCTTAGCTGACCCAATATTTTTTTAAGTGTAACTTCTGTGCAGTAGCATGATCAATGTGCCATGAGTTTGTGGACAAATTGGTTTGTAGATTAGATGTAGATACCCAAATGTTTAAACACTTGAAAGTGATGCAGCATAGCTGTAAAAAGCTGACTAGAAAATATCACCTGAACATCTCTATGTAAAAAAGAAAGATATTTTACCTCAAAAGTTGCTCAGTAGCCACATCCCATTGTAAAGGACTTCTAAGCAACAAATCAGTATGTCTGTTCCGGGACAGGGGAAGGAGCGAGCTTACGTGAACTCTCATCTTATTACCCTATTCAGCTTAAGGAAGTTTACAATGAAATCTCATGAGAGTTAAGTAAAATCTCATGAGATCACAGTAAAAGAGTTCATGACCTCAGCACTGCTGATGCTGATTAGCTGCTGTTCATTTTTTTTTTTTTTTACCTGCAGCTGAGCAGCAGTTGAGTATAACTTTTTACACAGAACTTACTCTGCTGAGCTGAGGAAATTGTGAGGTAAAATATCTTCTTTTTTACATAGAGATGCTCAGGTGATATTTTCCTGTCAGCTTTTTACAGTTATACTGCATCAGTTTCAAGTGATTTAGCATATGAGTATTATGTCCCTTTAAGTATAAATGAACTCATCTGGAAAGTCAAGCAAACATTGTAGAATATTGGAATTCCTACATATACCTGGTTAAATAAACAAGCACACCTCTTCTGAATATGTTGCTGGAGACCTGCAAGGAACCAAATAATAAACTAATAAAGTAAACAGTCCTAATTTTACATTTCGTCATTGAGATAAAGGGACAGTGAAAAATTGCATCATAAACCTCTATGAAATTAGATGACTTATCACCCGACTCATTAACAAATGAACTTCACTTACCTAACAGTTGCCCTCATCTATCTCTTCACTAATATCATTCTCACCTCTGCAGTCCCCACCTCTTGTTTCCAATCATCCTACCCATCTAGATTGTAAGTTCCCACAGGAGTAGGGCCCTCAATTCCCCCTTTATTTGTCTGTAAAAGTTTTTCTTTTACTGTATTGTTTCTCCGTTGTACTTTTATCCTTGTACCCATGGGCCGCTGCTGCGGAATCTGTTGGCGCTTTATAAATAAATAATAATAATGACTTGTTTACAATTATTTCTTCAGTACTACTAACATTTATGTGGCCTATATGAGTGCTAAAGTATCAATAATGTAATCTGAATCTATGGGGCATATTTATCAAAATGCGAGCGGACTGTATACAAAGTAGCGTATCATGTCCACTGCACATCGATAAAAGCAGACAGCATACACTGTCGGCATTTATCATTGCACCAGCAGTTCACCAGAACTGCTTGTGCAATACCGCTCCCTGCAGAATCGCAGCCAATCGGCCACTAGCAGTGGGTGTCAATCACACGTAAATCAATCATATTCGATCGGGTTGATTTCTGTCCGCCGCCTCAAAGCAGGTGGACAAGTTATGGAGCAGTGGTCCTGAAGGAGCTTGATAATTCGGAGCTTGATAATTCGGAGCTTGATAATTCGGAGCTTGATAATTCGGAGCTTGATCATTTGGAGCTTGATCATTCGGCCCCTATGTGTTTATTTTCAGTGCCCTTCTTGCAGGTGCTCTGAGCTAATCTGTCTTTGTGAAGTCTACATTGTTTTCATAATCAGATGAATTTTCCAGAAAGTCCTGCATTTTATCTATTTCTTATTTAAACAAAGATGTTATCTTTTTTCAATTGTGCATAAATTCTTCTTTGGAAAATGAGTTATCATTTCTAGTTTTTACATGTAAAGAGAAAGTGAAACAGAAGCAACAGTGTGCGCTAAACTTTACTTATAAGGGGGTGGGAGAATTATTGCATCCACAATATTCAGGGCCGACCGTGTTAACTTCTCGGCATAGATTAAATAGACTTCATTTGTGCACTAACCCAACAGCATTTAATCAAGTGTGCTCAACCCAGCATGAGTTATGCACATTTTACATTCCATTGTTCTTCACATAGAAGTAAATGTTCTTTTTTTATTTTTAAATATATATTGCGGATAAAGTCAGATATTGGGTAATCCTAGGATAACCCAGGTAAAACAGACATTACCCAAGTGGCTGTGGGTAAAGCCTGATGTATGATCATAAATTCCCTCACAGTGTGGAGTCACTGCATCAAACATATATTGAGGCCCATTTATCAAGCTCCGAATGGAGCTTGAGGGCCCGTGTTTCTGGCGAGTCTTCAGACTCGCCAGAAACAGCAGTTATGAAGCAGGGGTCTAAAGCCCTTCGGAAGTTTTCAGAATAAATAAATATATATAGAGTTTGAAATAAAAATCCTGAGAGTGCCCTTCTTTACAAATACACATTTATACAAGACTTTTTTGAGGATTGTACCCATGTCGGTATTACACCACCAAGGTTGGAGTGCTGGGCCACCGGCTAATTGATATTATATACTGTATATATATTGGTATAGATATATATTTTACTAAAAAACATCAGGTATACATTGAAATATGTATTTAATAATAAATTAAACATATTGTTCTATGCTTACTTTTAGCGGGGTTAACGTGTGAGTGAGATGATAAATTATAAATATCGCTCCACTTGTAATCTAGCCCCAAAGCTGATCTACAGGAAGGAGCACATTCTCTGAGACTCTACTAAATGTCAGGATCCCCCTATCCTAGCCTAGTTAAAGTATAATTTATTGGAGTCTGAAATTCTTAACCATTTTTTAATAATTTAATTTACCACTGCTAATAATAGGTCCAACATCTTTCCTATACATTAATATCCATTTTAAGGGACCTCTTACTAAAAGAAAATTACATAATGTATTTCAAAGAGCAGCATTTACACATGTCCAAGATGCATATTTTGCTTAAACAAATGTTAGTAAAAGCTGTGTATACTTAAAGTGACATTAAACTGCTGACATTAAACTACAAAAGAACAGTTACTACTCACCATTTTACTGTTTTTTCTGCAGAGTCGTCCTCTTATTTAAGCCATTTACAGGTCCTGGTTGAAGTTTTGCATCTGCACACTGGGCACCACCATCTTGGAGCTTAGTGTTTCTCACACCCTGGGACAGAAGCGCTGCACATTCGCTGATTAGTGATGTGCCGACTTTTTGATTGTGATTAGTGTGCATGATACAGCACATGAGAGTGTAAAGCTGCTTGTCAGCCTGGAGCAATTTAAGGGCCTACTCCTTCAGATACGATTGGTGTTTGTGTTGCAACTATGTTGCATTTTGAGGGGTGGGATTTTTACTTATCTTGATAGCTGTGTGGAGTTATGTTCATCCCTCTGTTCCTGCTGCTGCCGTAGGTGATTTTCCCACCCTTCCCTCCCCTTGGTTTTTTGGTTCTTTTGTTTCTCTTGCAGGTGCAGTGGGTGGCGGGACTGGTGTGGAAGGCTCCATTAGGATTGCTGATAGATACTGGGACGGGGATCTGATTACTTGAACTCTTCTTTATAAGCCCCCAGTTGTTACTATTTTGCTCCCCCAATTTTAGCGTGTTATATGGCTCATTTGATTGGTGCCCATTTGGTTTGGAGTATCTCACTTATCTTCTGGCTGGCGGGAGGTTGGGCCTGATATTTTGGGTACAGAGTCCTTAGGGCGCCAAAGGTTGAGCTAATGGGTGTGGCGATGTCCTTAGATCATTACCTAGGGGTGTCACACCACGCAGGCCTGCTGACCTGAGGGCTCCTTGGGCATCTGTAGCTCTTGATGGGGTGGAACCTCGTTAAGGTTCTGTCAGGGCATCCTTTTTTGGCCTCGACCTCTCTCCCGTTTGGGGAATTTTTTATATAGGGACTCCAGCTGCCACCACCTTTGAAGATGACTACGTGATAAGTTTGTAGTCATCGAGTTAATTATAGTTAAATAAATGCAGCCATGTTGGCCTTTACCTCCAGCTCCAGTTTACAAGAACTGCTTGTGCAATGATAAATGCAGACAGCGTATGCTGTCGGCATTCATCAATGTCTGTCTCTGTCTGACATGATATGCTGAGCGGATCATATGTCAGACAGACTGATGATAAATTGGCCCCATTGAGTAGTAACCAGCTATTGTAATTGTGCCCAGCAGTTTAATGCTACTTTAATTTGAAACTAACACCATACTACTTGTTTTGTATGTCCTTCTAATCCCCAGTGGGCGATATTGATAGCTGCCTCTTTACTGGTGGAAGTGGACATGTTCCTGCATGCTTGACAAGAAAGTACTGACTCAGAACAGGAAAATGAGTTTTTCTAAAAACAAAAGACTGCAATATATGTTTGAAATATCCCCTGTTAGACAAAACAAAGAAAAAAGCTGAATACAATATCCCTTTCACTTAAAGGGCCACTGTAAGTAAATATTTTCTATGCCTGTTACTAACTAACTACCCCAAATACGCTTTTTATCAATAGCATTTCATTAACATATCTCTACCGTATATCAGAAATCTTGTCTGCAAATTTAATTGTTTTCCAAACCCACTCCGTGGGTATCCTTTGCTCTGTACCAATCCGTTTACAATACCTAGGTTTCAAAATGGTGCTTTAAACACAAAGTTATTGGTTTAAGTATTTTGAACACTCAGTGCTGAAAATAGTGGGCAGGATAACGTGACATCATCGGCGAATAAAAGATATAACTTTTACAACGTTATGAAACGTCGTTTTGGAGAAAATATAGGTCAGTAGGTTTTAATTAATGTTTATTAACTTTAATATGTTAGTTGTTTAGCTTAAAAATTATAACAGAAAGTAATCCTTTAAATGAAGGGAAATTCCGGTCAAGATTTAAATGCACATAGATGAATTACATCTTTGAATAGAAACATATTTGCAATATACATGTATTGGCAAAAATGCTTCTAGTAAAAGTTATCACTGTTTTAGTGTTAACATTTTTCTCAGCACGTGCATGTGAAGCATTGCTAGATATTCTCAGTACACCAGTATTTCAAATGCTGGAGCTGCTCAGATTGTCAGTGGGGATTGTATTGTGTCAGCAATCAGCAAATTAACTCATTACCATATTATACAAGCATCTTAAGATGTCTTAACAAGTGCTGTGTTTAAAATGCTGGTGCACGGTGCATACTTAAATACACATTTGAAACAGCTATAGCTTTTATTAGAATTTTTTTTTCTCTAATGCATTGCTATTATAAAAATGCTTCTGGTTAAAACAGAAATGCATCCATGTGGATTCCATTTTTTGCTGAAATGTCCCTTTAACTTGGACACAACAAAGATTGTGTAAGGAATTATTAGTTGATAAATTATATGAATGGACAATTCCAGGTTAAGCGTAAAGGGACATGAAACCCAAAATTATTCTTTTATAATTCAGACATATATTACAATCTTAAACAATATTACAATTTACTTCTTTTACCTAATTTGCTTCACTCTTTAGATATTCTTTGTTGAAAAATAGCAATGCACATGGGTAAACCAATCACATGAGGCATCTATGTGCAGCTACCAATCAGCAGCTGCTGAGCCTTTCTAGATATGCTTTTAAACAAAGGATATCAAGATAATGAAGCACATTAGATAATAGAAGTAAATTGGAAAGTTGTTTAAAATCACATGTTCTTTCTGAATCATGAAAGAAAATTTTTTGGGCTTCATGTTCCTTTAATGTTAACTGAATGATTGGACATTCAAAATGAGAATCTGCAGGAATCTACTCAAAATCTGGCCTGTCAGCAGCCCTCAATGGATAAAATGTGTACTGTTAAAAAAGTATCTCTATCTTAGTAAGAAATGGCAAGTTTATTTAATATAAGCTTTTTTTAAACCATATTCTTACTGTAACCAAATGATCCCTGTCACTTCCAGGCCTAGAAATGACATCACAAGAGATGATAGCCAAACAGAATGCCAGCTGTCCTCCATGATAATACTGGACAATATTTAGGTGACTGGGCATGACGGTCTGTGGGGTCACACAATGTCACTGTCCCCACCAAAGTTCTATCTTAAACCCCATGTATATTTTTCACAACTAGACAATTATTTTACCCCTTGTCTGCAAGTAACATACAAATCAATAATTATAACTCTTTGGTTGCCAGTAACTCGTATGAAGAGTAGATATTTGACCCCCTTGACTGCCACTTGCTTTTTTTCTGCTCCATATTTCTAATGCATGGCTGCATATGAGACATTATACATGTAACACTCATAGGAGCCTTCTAAGGACTGGGGCTCCATAACCTGTCCGTCTGCTCTGAGGCGGCGGACAGACATCGCCAGAAATCAACCCGATCGAATATGATTGGGTTGATTGACACCCCCTGCTATCTGCAGGGGGCGGCATTGCACTAGCAGTTCACAAGAACTGCTGGTGCAATGATAAATGCCGAGAGCATATGTTGTCGGCATTTATCGATGTGCAGCGGACATGATCCGCAATAGCAGATCATGTCTGCTTGCACTATGATAATTAAGCCCCATAGACTTTAAAAAAATGGTAATTAAAATGTCCAGTTTTTGTGTGCCAGTTTTACTGGACAGCCTGCTAAAATACTGGACAGTCTGATTGAATACTGGACATCTGGCAACCCTAGTAGCAACAGACAGAATCTTAAATCCAGCAGCACACATGCATTACTGTGTGTGAACTACATAGACCTACCTGCTGATATTTATATGTTTTGTGTATATAAATGTTTTTCCAGGCAACTGCAATGGGAACACGTACAATATGGAATTTCCCTGAAGACGTGAAGTCAGATAACTACAGTTGCAGCATTTCCTGAAATCATTTTCACTACTACTTCTTTGCTTGGAGCACTTGCAGAAATCTTCAGTCACTGGGACACTGCCCAAATCTCTCCTTTGTACACTTCTTTCTCCAAGCAAATCATTTTCTTTTGCCGTAAGGAAAAGGGACCTCATTGAGTGGCCGTCATTTGCCGTTAATGATGTTTACATCAGCAGATGGGGTGACAAAAAAAAATTACTTTTTTTTTAAAACAGAATTTATTACCTGCTGGCTGCAGCTTTTACTGTATCTCATGACCGGCCCACAGTTTCCATGACAACATGGGGAGGCCATAAGCTATTGCTTCCTTAACCTGTTAGATACCAGAAGGGCCAGCATTATAGTTTGTATATTAGAGACCTCAGACCTCTCTAGTAGCTGCAAAAGGGGAAATCGCCTCTGATACATTGGAAAGTTGTAGGGAATGTGGGTTATCCAGGAAGTAAATTGAGGTAAATTGCCTTTTTTTTCTTTATTTTCCTTCTCATTCTCTGTTTTTCTACTTTATTTTCCTGCCGCGTTTGTTTCCCCAAGGCTTCTACTGTATTAATTCACATACAGTATTTCTTCTCCTGCAAACCCTCTGTTCACATTTTCTCATTTCCTTTATTCACAATAATTCTAATATGCACCCTTTCATTCCTTTCTTTCTTTCTCCTCTCTCTTTTATCTCTCTCTTTTTTCTCTCTCCTTTTTCTTTCTTCCTCTCTCTCTCTCTCTCTCTCTCTCTCTCTCTCCACTCTCTCTCCTCTTCTCCTTTCTCTGTCTCTCTCTCTCCTCTCTCTCCTTTCTCTTTCACTCTCTCTCCCTTTCTCTCTCTCTCTCCTCTTCTCCTCTCTCTCTCCTCATCTCCTCTCTCTCTCCTCTCTATTCAGGGGCAAGACTACATGGGGTGCAGAGCACGCAACTGTGACCGGGCCCCCGAGGGTGGGGACTCAACTTAAAAAAAATGTTGACCTGCCACTGCCTGCACTAATATCATGTGAGTGTGACGTGATGCTTCACTAGTGTCTCTGTCTCTGAATACAGGGGTTAGTGTTTCTGTTTTACCCATTGGTGTTTATGTGTGTGTGTGTATGTATGTATGTGACTGTGTGTGTATCTATGCATGTATGTGTGTGTGTGTATGTTTGTGGAACGAGCAAATTACATACCTTGTTATTACAGCATGGGGGGGGCGGGGGTAAACAGTGTCCCTATACAGTACCACTATATACAGTACGGGGGGGCTGGACCATGTCACAGACTACTGTAGTTACTTTATAAAGTACTGGGGTGGGTATTTCACCGGCAGCCATTTCACTTGCAGATTACAAACTGTGTCACTAACTCACTATATACAGTACGGGTGTTTTTTTTTTTGTTTTTTTGGAGGGGGGGAGTGCCCTTCTTAGATTCTTGCACCTGGGCCCTGTGGTTTCTAGTTATGCCTCTGTCTCTATTAGATTACTTTAATCATATTTCCTATAGTATGCAGCCTCATTAATTCGACTAGTTACAAATTTATAATTTCTTTTCTCATATAACGAATTTACCTGTGTGTCTCCCTCTCCATCTTTTTCTTCCTCCCTCTCTCTTTCTCTCTCTTCCAATCCCTCTCCATCTTCCCTTATCTCTCTCTTCCTCTTCCTTTCTCTCTTTCTTCCTCTCCCTTTATCTTGCTCTTCCTCTCCCTTCCTATCTTTCTTCCTCTCCCTCCCTATCTCTCTCTCTTCCTCTTCCTCTCTCTATGTCCCTCTCTCTTTCTCTCTCTATCTCTCCTCTCTGTTGTCTCTCTCCTGTCTCCCTCTCTCTTTTCCTCTTTCTCAGACACAACATACACATCACACACACAAGTACAACACCAACAGTATAGACATACTATATATACACACAAACCACACAAACACTACACACCATACAAAACTTAAAAGAAGCCCCGGAAGGAATAAATTGAGGGCAGGGGCATGTGACCACACTGCAGGCCAATAGCAGTGGGTTGCTGGGCAGAGTTGGGTGGAGGAGGAGCTGGGAAAGGGTTAGAGGGGTTTGTAAGGCGGAAGCCAGATCAGCTTCTCTGTTGAAGCGGGAAAAGCTCCCTCCCTTCCTCCCTTCCTCCCTCCCTCCCTTTGTTTTAAGGATTTGAGGTTATCGCAGCTGTGGGGCGGGTGCTGGCCTTATCAGGCGAGTTTTATGTGGTAATGGTACCTCATTGGACAATGGGAGAGAGTTTAAGAAAAGGGGGTGTGCCTGGCAACAGCCAGTGGAAGGCACGTGTGGTGGATGATGGGCGGCACCCCAGGGTTTGTAACCACATTGGTTAAGTGGTTGTTTATTTGTAAACATTTGTTTGTGTTAATAAATGCGGGCTGCAGCCTTTTGTACCCCAACGTTGGTTATGTATTATTGGTTGCATGAAGAGTGCCGAGTGTGTGAATCAACACACAATACACAAAACATCACACACTACACATTCACATCATGCACACACAAGCACACAAATACATGTTTTACAATACAACTAAACAAATTTAAATTTGTTATTAGTGCCAAAACAAGTTCCAACTCATACATTAAAAAAATAAAAATAAAAAAATAAATTTTCCCACCCACAGACTTTAATAATATAATACAACATATTATTTTATTTGGGTGTTAAATTTAAAGAACCATTAAACACAGTAGAATAATATAATCAATAATAAAAAGTCAATGCCAAAGTACTTAGTTTTGATTTCAAATGAGTAGTAGATTTTTATCTGATTTTTCTTTCCAATTGCATCAAGTGACAGTCATCAGCCAATCACAAAATGCATATAGAGATATTCTTTGAATTCTTGCACATGCTCATTATGAGTTGGTGCCTCAGAAAGTTTGCATATAAAAAGACACATATAAAGAAAGTAAATAGTAGAGTGGTTTAAAATTGTGTGCTCTAGTGCTGTATCTAAATTATGAAAGTTTTTTTTTTTTTTTATTTAGTGTCCCTTTAAAAATGTCAGTGCTTTTTTCACTTTGCACCAAAGTGTTGCTCTGTGATACGACCATCAATTGTGCAACGAGCATGACGGAAGCTCCGGATGACCAAACAAATTCAAAAGGCAAAACAGCAGAGCGATCAGCAATTACTGTGAAAACATCATAAACTGTGTTAATTAGTATTCAAAACATAAGTAATATTGAATACTAACAAAATGGTTGATTATCGCCTATTCATGTTAACCCAAATAACTGTTATTTACACACACACACACACACACACACATATATATATATATATATATATAGTATATACTGTGTATATATATATATATATATATATATTATCCACAATATGCCTGCCCATACAAAATAAGATAAAACTAAGAACAAGAAGCATTGTAAACCCAAATTTGATTTAGTTTGGTCATTGAGAGTTTCCGTCACGCTCGTTGCAAATGCGCAATTGAGTGACTGAGACTCCGTCAGATGGCCGAATCACACAGAAACAGTTTGGTGTGGGTAGCTAAGGTGGGGTAATTGGCTTTTTACTGTAACATTGTATGTCTGAGGAAGGGGTTCACACCAAATTGCCACACAAATAAATATTCAGAGAATCAGAAGAGTGCGTGTTTGGACTGTGCTTGTATGATTTTATATGCAGAGCACCCCGGAAAGCTATTTTATGGGAGTGTGAGTGCTGGATCCCTATTTGTGATATAAAATATATTATTTTGATATATTTTAATTATAACATGTCACAGGAGACAGTGGAGCAATATCAGTCAAAGATGTCACTATCTGAATATTTACAGGGGCTAATATGTTCCAGTTTACTGATGATGGTACAGCCAGGATAAGATTTTACAGTTTGGAAATTAAAGACAAATGTGAACAACCTGACCATTTATATACACAATATGTAAAATTAAAGAGGAAGGGCATTGATTTGAAGTTACTTGGATGCTATTTGTCAGAGTATCACCGTAGAAAATGTATTCTTAAAGGTTTTAAGATTCATAATGTGCCAACCGTTGGGAGGAATAATGCTACGTTTTGGTGTGGCATCCTTAACAAATGCTCTCTTGATCTGATGCTCCTAGTAATAGAAGAAGTCAATTCACTTTTACATCAATGCGAACTTGAAATTCAACATTTTTAATTAAAGCATATGGCCAATTTGGAGAATAATGAAGATGAAGATTTGTTAAAAAAGCTAGAATCACAACTAGCTGAATATGAAGCTGAATTGGTGACTATTAAAGAAAATAAATGGGATGCTGTACTATACGATTATAGAGAGAAATTACTGTATTGTTGGACATTGGGTCCTGAAGAGAGGAGGTATGATTCAAGTACCTGACGTCAGAGGGTGAATAAACGAAAATCTCTTGTCACTGTTGTTAGTTCAAATAACAGTTCTGAGAATGAGGTTTTAATGCCACCTGAGAAAACCGGTGTATTGACTAGGTAAAAAAAACTACAGAGGAGACATCCCAGGAGAGGAGGGTATAAACATAAGAACCAAGGGCAAGCCTCCATGCCCAATGAGCAAATAACAATAGAAAACGACAATATTTTTAACTTAGGTGATTATCAACTGAATGACTGTCCTACGTGAGGACCCTTCAAGTCAATATGTTTAAGTTCCAAAGTACCCTCCGCTTAAAATAATTTTTTTGGTGACTGTCAAGGGGAAACTGAAATATTTAGAGCAAAAAGCCACTTTGATCCTAAAAGTTCTCATCAGAGTTTAAGAATATTTTCATGGATGTTTTCCCAACAGGCAGTGGAGACTATGGGGCATATTTATCAAGCTCTGTATGAATACGATTGAGTTGATTGACAACCCCTGCTATCGGCAAATCTGCAGGGGGCGGCAATGATAAATGCCGGCAGCGTATGCTGTAGGCATTTATTGATGTGCCACAGACATAATATGCTACTTCGTATCATGTCCGCTCGCACATTGATAAATATGCCCTTATGGGGCCGATTTATTAACAGTCGGACGAACATGATCCGCTGTCAGCATTTAACATTGCACAAGCAGTTCTGGTGAACTGCTTGTGCAATGCCTCCCCCTGCAGATTTGCGCCCAATCGGCCACTAGCAGGGGTTTTCAATTAACTCGATCGTATTCAATCGGGCGGATTGAGGTCCACAGCCTCAGAGGAGCTGTACGAGTTAAGGAGCAGCTGTCTTAAGACCGCTGCTTCTTAACTCCTGTCTCCGGCGAGCCTGAAGGCTCGCACGGAAACAGGGACAATAAGGGCCATTCGGCCCTTAATAAATTTGCCCCTATGAGTCAAATGAGAGAATCCCTGAGGAAGAAAGCCTTGAATGATCTAAAGAATAATTATCATATTGTTATTAGGGAGGCTGATAAGGGCGTGCCCTGGTTATTCAGAACTATACAGATTACAGAATTAAAATTCTACAACAATTGTCAGATGGGTAACGTATAAATTACTTAAATGTATTGTAGCTATTGTATACTCCAGACAAGAGGGGTTAAGATAATGTTCTGAAGAGTAATTGGCAGATTCTGTCTAGTGACAACTCCTTACCTTTAAGGAGTTTAGAGAATCCTAGAACCGGTTACAGAAGGGGAATTTCCCTCCGGGATATGTTGATGTGTCCTGATAATTAGCTTAGTTACACCACCACTACATGACTATCACAGCCAAAAAATGGCTGCTAATATTGCAGCAGGTGTACCACTTGCGAGGAGTTGACCCAAAGTAAATTTTTTATACATCCACATACAAACAAAAAAAATGACTTTAAACACAGGCTCACATGTACTAATGAACACATAATATATCTACTACACTGTAATTGGGAAAACCTGTGGATTAAGATTGCTAACCATCATGCTGTCATAAGGGCAGCCACCTCCTAAGGTGCTTTAGGACAACCTGTAGCCAGACATTTTGTCCAGTCAGGTCATACTGTGGCAGAGTTACGTTATATTAGTATAGATCATGTACCAAAACTTCAAAGGGGAGGAGATAGAAACCGGATGTTATTGCAGAAAGAATCCAAGTGGATTTATATTCTAAACACTACGATTCCAAATGTCCTTTATACAAAACCAGGTTTACAATGCTTTATTTTATTTTGTATGGCCAGGCATATTATGGATATATATATACACATTTATATGTAAATAACAGTTATTTGGGTTAACATGAATAGACAATAGTCAACATTATTGTTAGTATTTACTTATTTATTTATTTAATACTAATGTATACAGTCTATGATGTTTTCACAGTGATTGCTGATCGCCCTACTGTTTTGCCTTTTGTTTTAGTTTGGTCATCCCGAGCTTCCATCACACTAGTTGCACATGCGCAGTTGCGCAATTGAGACACCGTTGGATGGCCGGATCACACAGCAATACTTTGGTGTGGGATACATAAGGTAGGTTAAGTGACTTTTGACTGTAATATTTTCACACAAATATTCAGAGACTAAACAATCCTGTCTGTTTTGACTCTGGACAATAAATATATATATATATGCCATTTAATTTATTATTTTATTTTGATTAATTAAAAAAAAATTTATATTTAGTGTATACCAAAAACATCTCCTTTGCTTTAGGCTTTTCACATATCTTATCCTAAATTCACTAAAACTCACCAGCCATAGGTGAACTGCCTGTTATTTTAATACATTAGTTTATGTAACTGGGCAATACAACCAATTAGAAGCTTTAGCACCTGCCCCATTCAGTAATAGCCCACTGAACTTAATTAAAGCCCAACACACAAAAACCCTTTTGCAGAGCATCCTCAAGGCAATTAAAGTCTTACTGCACCCCCCATCTTATTAACCTCTTAAGGACATATGATGGAATTTTTCCATCATAAAACAATTGAGCAAACTGAAAGCTCTGTGTCCTTAAAGGGTTAAAGGGACATAAAACACACAAAAAAAATATTTCATAATTCAGATAGAACATACAGTTTTACAAATTTTCAAATGTACTTCTATTATCAAATGTTCTTGTTTTTCTTGTTATCCGTTGTTGGAAAGCACAAAGGTACATTCAGGAGTGTGCTTATGTATAGCAGCACTATTTTCTGTCATTTAGTGACCCAGATATATGCACGTTACTTATCTAGATATCTCTTCAACAAAAAATAACAAAGAACAAAGCAAATTTAATAATAGAATTAAATTGGAGACTTTCCTAAAATTGTATTCTCTATCTGAATCATAAAAGAAAAAAATTGGGGTTTCATATCCCTTTAAACCCTATCCATGAAACACCTACACAATAAATCTAACCTCTCCACTGCTAGTTAACATTAACCATGATCATTAAAATCACTAAATCCTAACCAGGTTCCACACCACAAATCCTCCATGAATATGACCTCAATGCAAGTTAAGCCAATGTCCTTCCCACTGAACTTAAAGGGACAGTCTACTCAAGATTTTTTATTGTTTCAAAAGATAAATAATCGCTTTATTACCCATTCCCCAGTTTTGCATAACCAGCAGAGTTATTTTATACTTATTTTATTATTATACTTTTTACCTCTGTTATTACCTTGCATCTAAGCTTCTGCAGATTGCCCCCTTATCTCAGTTCTTTTGACAGACTTGCATTTTAACCAATCAGTGCTTACAAATAAGTAACTCCACAGGTGTGAGCACAATGATATCTATATGGCACACATGAACTAGTGATGTCTAGTTGTGAAAAATTATCAAAATTCGGAAGTGGCCTTCAAGGGCTTATACATTAGCATATGAGCCAACCTAGGTTTAGCTTTTAACAAAGAATGCCAATGGAACAAAGCAAATTTTATGATAAAAGTAAATTGGAAGGTTGTTTAAAATTACATGCCCTATCTGAATCATGAAAATGTAAGTTTGACTTTACTGTCCCTTTAAGTGACATGACAGTCACATTTAGGGGGTTTTCTGGGGTGTCAATTAGGATTCAGTGTAGCCTGGAGATTACAATTAGGGTTAACATGTGATGGGATATTTTAATTAAAGGGACAGTCAATACCAGAATTTTTGTTGTTTACAAAGAAAGATAATCCCTTTATTACCCATTCCCCAGTTTTGCATATCCAACACAGTTAAAATAGTACACGTTTTACCTCTGTAATTATCTTGTATCTAAGGCTCTGCTGACTGCCCCCTTATTTCAGTTCTTTTGACAGACATGCAGTTTACCCAATCAGTGCTCACTCCTAGGTCACTTTACGTGCATGAGCTCAATGTTATCTATATGAAACATGTGATTTAATGCCCTCTAGTGGTCAAAATGTATTCAGATTAGAGGCAGTCTTCAAGGTCTAATAAATTAGCACATGAACCTCCTAGGTTTAGCTTTCAACTAAGAATACCAAGAGAACAAAGCAACATTGGTGATAAAAGTAAATTGGGAAGTTGTTTAAAATTGCATGCCCTATTTAAATCATGAAAGTTTCTTTTGGACTTGACTGTCCCTTTAAATCTCATACATGGTGGGCTGCAGTTAATACATGCTCTGGGGGTCATGGTAAGGGTTAAGTATTTTTGGAGGTTGTGGGTTATGTTGCAGTCATCGTTAAAGGGACAGTTCACCCAAAAAATGTCTTCCCTTTAAATTATTCCCAATGATCCATTTTACCTGCTAGAGTGTATTAAACTGTCTACAAGTAGCTCCTTTACTCCTATTTCAGCATTTGAAATAGCTGATTTACCCTGTTGTATATCCACATATACTGAAAGTTTCTATACTGGAGTATATGCTATTGACAAGCCTAAGTAAACACAGCCAGCAAAAGAAGTTACACTTTTAGTGGGCTGCAGTATAGTTAAGCAATACAATTATACTTTTCCATTGTTCTCTCTATGTATTGAGCTTTGGTGTTCCAGACAATTATAAGATTAGGAAGCAAGTGTGTGTACACAAAGTGTAGGGACATGAAACCCCAACATTTTCTTTCATGATTTAGATAAAGCATTCAATTTGAAACAACTTTCTAATTTATTTATTTTTATCTATTTTTCATTGTTCTCTTGGTATTCTTTATTGAAATGATATCTAGATATGCTAAGGAGCTGGGAGCTAGCTGCTGATTGGTGGCAGTAAATATATACCTCTTGTCATTGGTTTACTGATGTGTTTATATAATTCCCAGTAGTGCATTGCTGCACCTTAAATAAAGAATACCAATGCTATATTGTATTTGTACAATAAGAGAAATGAATATACAAGTGTCGTAAAGTGGCATGCCCTGTCTCAATCATGAAAGTTTAATTTTGACTTTCCTTTTAACTTATGGTTTCAAAGCACAAAACCAGCTACTTCATATACACAAATAAACCCGAAAATGCAATTTCTCAAATACTGTAGTTTATACTCTGCAGCTGGTATAACAAGTAATTAAAAATACATTAATGAAAAAACTATTTTACAGTGTTCTGCCCCTTTAAGCTTAGCTGTCGACGTCACTATCAGATTTATTTGCAGGGTTGTGTTTCTTTTTTGTAGGCTTTGTAAAAGTTACCCGGTACCTATGTTAAGGCAACTGGTATCAGAAACTCACTGACAGACGGTAGTAGAGATGAGCCCTCAGGTGTTGTTACTATTTAGTGACCTACAAATAGGGAGCTTAAAAGTGATATGATCTGAGGGTCATCTATTCACTGATATGGGAATAATTAGAAGTGTCTTCTTTTTTAGCAAAGGTCCTATTTCCTTGTCTTGCATAGGATCTAATTCACTGGACTGGACTGTCCCTTTAACCTTATTGACCACCCCCCACTACTAGTTAAATGGGTATTAAATACAAAATAAAAAAATACTATAATGTATGTAAGACAACAATATTTTTTAAATGTGTTAAATATATTTTTGAGTTATAAAAGTTTATATTAAAGCAGATTATATTATTAAAGATAATATACTTAAATGAACACATATGTTTTATGTGCAACTTGTTCATTGGTTCGTGGGGAAGCATCACATTGGCTGACAAAGATCTTAATTCTATTGTTAGACAGCTACAAGCCTGACAATGAACCATAATGCACCAGAACCGCCTAAGATCAACTAACGCTAACCTCAGACACCCTCCACTGCACATAATCTTCTGCTAAAATAAGCCCTCCACATAAATTTGTCTGCAAACATCCCTGCACTATAGCTAAAGATAAATAATAGTGCAAAAAGTAAATGCTCTGATATGTAAGAACAGTTTATTATTGCATTGCTAGTTACATAAAACTATGGGGTCTATCACAATCTAAATAATAGTGCAAAAAGTAAATGCTCTGATATGTAAGAACAGTTTATTATTGCATTGATAGTTACATAATGGGGTCTATCACAATATCACAATCTATCGGCTATCGACCCCCCCCCCCTGAAAACAATTACTGGACGAATTTGGAGACGAGTTTCTTGAGTGAGCACAATGCTATATATATTGTATCGTTTGGTAAAAACCCACCAACACGAACATGTTTTCGAGTGTGAGAATCAGCTGAGGCTGAGCTATTGTTTTTGGCCCGAAAAACAGCAAATGCAGCTCCTGAAAGATTGTGATGGAGCATTTTGTTTTTAATCCTTGCAATGGAATTAAACACATAGTTAAAGTCAGTTCCAGATTAGAAATGCACTGCTGGGACCTAACTAAAAAAACATCTGGTGAGCATATGTGTGTGGCCACTAATCTCCAGCTAGCTCCCAGTAGTGCATTAATTCTGCTGATGATATGTGCCTATGATTTTCAACAAAGGATACCATGAGTACAATAAGAGAAATGAATATACAAGTGTCTTAAAGTGGCATGCCCTGCCTCAATCATGAAAGTTTAATTTTGACTTTCCTTTTAACTTATTTAATAAAAATACAATTTCATAAAGATTACATTTAAAAACCCTTACACTAAAATAAAATCCTTCTTCACTATTCTTGACATTGTCACGCTTTCCAAATATAGAAAAAGGTTTCTAGTTTTTCATGACCAGGGCAGTCTGATTTTTCTTTTGTGGTTGAATCTGTTTATAGCATTTATAGGGACAGTATACTGTAATTTCTTTCTCTTCTTAAATGTGTTCTTAAGGGGACGTTTTCTTTCATTTTTCAGATGTAGGGGCCTATCTATCAAGCTCAGTACGGAGCTTGAAGCCCTGTGTTTCTGGTGAGCCATCAGGCTCGCCAGAAACACCAGTTATGAAGCAGCGGTCTAAAGACTGCTGCTCCATAACCTGTCCACCTGCTCTGAGCAGGCAGACATCGCCGTAATTCAACCCAATCGAGTGCGATCGGGTTGATGGACACCCCCATGCTGGCGACTGATTGGCATTCAGCGAGGTCTGTCGGACCTGATCCGCACTGTTGGATCAGGTTCAACAGACCTTTGTTAAATAGGCCCCATAGTATACAATTTCTATGCAATAGTTTTCCATCTTATTTCTATTATCATATTGTCTTTGTTTGCCTTGTTATCCTTTCTTGAAAAGCAGGAAGGTAGGTTCAGGAGTGTTCACGTGTCTGCAGCACTCTATGGCAGCAGTTTTGTAACAATGTTATGCATTAGCAGGAGCACTAGATGGTAGCACTATTTCCTGTCATGTAGTGCTTTAGGCATGTGCAAGCTACCTATCTAGATATCTCTTCAACAAAAAATAATAAGAGAATGAAGAAATTTTGATAATAGAATTAAATTGTAAATTTTTTATTTATATTGTATTCTCTATCTGAATCATGAAAGAAATTCCTGCATTTCATGTCCCTTTAATGATCAATTTTACCTGCTGGAGTGTATTAAATTGTTTACAGATAACTCATTTACCTTTATTTTGTTATTTTATATATATATATGGTTTTGCCTGTTGTACTTCAACTTGTACCTTCAACAATGAAAATGTCAATAATTTAATAATGGTTATAGAAAAGTTATGTAAACAAGATGGTTTAAAAAAAATGATGGTCCTATAGCAGAGATGTACTAAAATGTTCATTTTCTATTGTACTCTCAAAGTATTGGTCTCACTGTGTATATTGAAATTATATTGGGATGATTTTATGTAACTATAAAAAGATTATGAGGTATGCTCTCCCTGCAAGTTCAGTCAATTTAATTGGGTTGTGGTTTCAATCAACAGAAACCTCTATTTCATATATGAAAATATACATAAAGGATAATTTTCCCAAATGTTTTATACTCTGCAGCTGGTATAACAAGTCACTGGAAACACATTGATGAGAAACACTTTTTTTCAGTACACTGACTGTTTCATACTTTAAGCTAATTAATATTGTGAGTGTGCAGGTTAACCGTATAAGCAGAGAAGGCTCACTATACTGATTGGTTACTGCTAACAAACAAGTAGGTGAGCTCAATTTTTAGAACTGAGTGTTCCTGATAGAGTTAAAGGGACAATAAAGTCAAAATTAAACTTTTATGTTTAAGATAGAGCATGCAGTTTTAAACAACTTTCCAATTTAATTCTGTTATCAAATTTGCTTGTTGTCTTGGTATCTTTTATTGAAGAGTAAAACTAGGTAGGCTCAAAAGAGCTCAAGAGTGTGCACGTATTTTGCAACATTATTTGTAGCTTTGTTATACAATGTTGCAAAAAAAACCCTGCTGCCATAGAGTACTAAAGTCACGTGCATACTCGTGAGCTATTATGATCTGACCTAGTTTTACTCTTCAATAACCAAGAGAACAAATCAAATTTGATAACAGAAGTAAATTGTAAAGTTGTTTAAAATTGCATGCTCTATCTACATCATAAAAAATAAATTTTTACTTTACTGTCCCTTTAAGTGATGTGAGCGTCACATTTGGGTTTTTTCTGGGGTGTCAATTAGGATTCAGTGCAGCCTGGAGATTACAATTAGGGTTAACATGTGATGGGGTATTTTAATTAGATCTCATCCATGGTGGGCTGCAGTTAATACAAGCTCTGGGGGTCAAGGTAAGGGTTAAGTGTTTTTGGAGGTTGTGGGTTATGTAGGGACAGTATACACTCATTTTCATATAACTGCATGTAATAGACACTACTATAAAGAATAAGATGCACAGATACTGATATAAAAATCCAGTATAAAACTGTTTAAAAACTTACTTAGAAGCTGTCACTTTGGCTCTGTTGAAAAGGTAGCTGGAAAGCCCACTGCAAGTGGCAAATAAGACACTCCCCCCTCCCCCTTCTTTTGCATATGAAAAGACCCTTTACACAAACAGGAGCAAGCTGAAGAAGGTAGCTGACGGTATTCACATAAAACTTTGGGGCTTGGTTAGGAGTCTGAAAATCAGAGCAATGTTATTTAAAAATAAGCAAAACTATACATTAATTAAAAAAAAAAACTTTATGGGCTATATAAATAGATTATCTACAAAACATTTATGCATAGAAAAAATGAGTGTATAATGTCCCTTTAAGCTTAGCTGTGAGGGTCACTATCAGATTTATTTGCAGAGTTGTGTTTCTTTTTTGTAGGCTATGTAAAAATTAACCAGTAACTATGTTAAAGCAACTGGTATCAGAAACTCACTGGCAGATAGTAGAGATGAGCCCTCAGGTGTTGTTACTATTTAGTGACCCACAAATATGATCTGAGGATGAGATGAGGTGAGGGTCATCTATTCACTGATATGGGAAGTGTCTCCTTTTTTTAGCAATGGCCCCATTTCCTTTTCTTGCATATGATCTAGTTCATAGTTGCAATAAGTTTTTATTTCATAATAACCTGCTTTCATGAATTACATTATTGGCCCCTTAAAGAAAAATAAAAGTCAAGAAACAAGATGCCCTATTCCTGCCATGGCTGATAGAAACTCAGACTCTAGCATTCAAATCAGACAAGAGCCTTCCCCACCTCTCTCTGAGTCACAATCCTCTCCTATAACTTAACATTATGTTCAGCACAAGAACTCTTCAGCATGAATATCAGCGACTATGACATGTGAAAGTCAGGGCAGGGTCATTCGTATGAATAAAATTACAGGTTTCCATTCCCAGACCTGATGGTTAGATATAATGTGAGCTGCTATAAATGATTATTTATTATGACTGACAACCTATTTTCCTTTCAAGGCACTTGGGATAACAAAGCTCGCTGCAGACTGACAGTACTACAGAGACGTGCGGGCGATAGGCTCTGTGACTACATTCTACAACACAACCCAGGATGATCATAACGCATGATGACTGGAATAATTCAGGGATCTCTGTCATGGGGATTTGTACTGGCAGAACTTAATGGGCCAGGCGTAATAAAATCACAGGCCTTGTTCTCATGGATAAAAGAAATGCCAAGCTGGTGAAGCAAGAGAATATTTAAAAAATAGTTAAAATGCAGAGCACCCATAGGTTTCCCCTGACTTGGAGAGCAGTAGTCCTTTTGGAATATATGAAAATAACATGGATTCCAGTTCCCCTTTGAATCCAAATATGAGTGTTTGTATTGTTTCTATTAAGATATATGTAGAATAAACAAAAGAGAAGGAACCAGAAGTTGTGGCTCCCTGGTAATTGTCAAACTCTGGCTTAGGACCATAATAATGATAATCAGAATAGTCTCATTTGTTAGAGCATGCCCTTTTAACACTAGCCACGCCCCAATGCTAAGTGATTAACACCTTCAAAGGGGTGACACGAATAGTTAAAGTACTATAATAGAGAAATAAAGTAAACTCACAATAGACAATGTCAATCTATCTCTACAAAACAATGTGAGAGTGTAACCCTTGGATAATCAAAATAAAGGATATAGTCCAAACAATTATGTGAAGTTCCCTGCAGGAGACTTGCAGTATCCACGTTGTTTGGAGCTAAATAACTGATCTCTCAAGTTAAGTGTTTTATCACCCTTCAAAGGAAAGATCAGCAACAGATCAAAGCAGATACATTTATTACAAAAAAAAGGCTGAAGGTAGACTTCAAGCACACAAAGACAATCCCACGGTAAGGGACACGCTGATTGGCACTCAGCAGTCTCCCCATTGCACACATAGGCATCTAGTCCTTGCCTCTATGACATCTAAACTTCAAGATCTGCAACTATAATTTCACAGAATCTTTTTGGCATTTTATAGTTAAAGTACTGCTTGAGAGCCGCAGATCATTTAGGGTCCAAATGGAAACTGTTGCTGACCCAATCAGCATCAATAGTTTCATGATCCAGCTGTGTGACTACTGCTGTTGATTCAGTGTCTGTAGTTTTAGCTCGGAAACAGCAGTGCTCTGTGGCTCCCAAGCAATAATTTAACTATGCATTTAACCAGTTTGCAGGGGTTTAACTCATAGAGTCACAAATTAAAGCATACAGTTTTTATCATTATTCATTACTATTGTCCATTAAGGGTCAAACATTTCCTATATATTTTGCCTGGGATTAATGACTAAGAGGCCGAATTATCATTGTTTGGCGGACGATATGCTGTAGCGTATCATGTCCGCCAGACATCGCTGAATGCCGACAGCATACGCTGTCAGCATTTAACATTGCATAAGCAGTTCTAGTGAACTGCTTGTGCATGACTGCCCCCTGCAGATTAGGATCGGGCGGATTGATGTCCGCAGCCTCAGAGGCGGCCGACCAGTTAAGGAGCATCGGTCTTAAGACCGCTGCTTCATAACTGCTATTTCCGGCGAGCCAGAAGGCTCACACGGAATCAGGGGCCATTTGGCCCTTGATAAATTGGCCCCTAAAAGTAACACACAAACATACACATTCATTCTTCTAGACATATAAGCCAGTATGTGAGCATTTGTGTTGTATGAATATTTACTTAAAACTAATGAGCTTGTCTTACAAGACTAAAGTATCTTCTAGAGTATTCTATGCAAGATTAAGCAAGAGCATAGTTATATGAGTAGTGTCCACAGAATATGATAGAAATTAGAATTTGCTCTCATGGAGAAGTCTTTCTATGGTTTGAAAATATTTTCCAGTGGACTTATAAGGACAGTAAAGTCAAAATTAAACTTTCATGATTCAGACAGAGCATGCAATTCTTAACTACTTTGCAGTTTACTTCTGTTATCAAATTTGCTTCATTCTCTTTGTATCCTTTATTTGAAAAGCATACTTAGGTAGGAACAGCAATGTGCTTCTGGGAGCTAGTTGCTGATTGGTGGCTACACATATACGCCTCTTGTCATTGACTCACCTGATGTGTTCAGCTAGCTCTGAATATTGCATTGCTTTTCCTTCAACAAGAGATACCAAGAGCATGAAGCAAATTTGTTAAATAAAGTAAATTAGAAAGTTGTTTAAAAGTGTATACTTTATCTGAAACATGAAAGAAAAAAAATGGTTTCATTTTCCATTAATTCATAAAAAATATTAGCAAATATGAAGCAACTTCTCTATAAGGTTGTTCTATGGCACATACTGAAGAGATTGCAGGAAGGTTTGCTGTTTATTCATTCAGCACAGAAAATAGGTAGCCCTGTTAAATGGTTCTCTCTCATGCGCATCACAACACTGTGTTTGCTTTTACAGATATTGTGATATTAGTTGTCTAGTCAGGAGATGGTTTTGTGCGGAGGAGCAAGGCGCTCACTAAAAGCACTTTACATAGCTCAGGTGACAGGTTAGACTGTACTTGATCTTCACATTTTCCAACAACTGTGCTGTAGAGCCGTAACTATGAAAACTTATAAAGGCTTAAATAAACTACCCACAATACTACTTGATAATCTTCAAATAATGACTCCAAACACAGGAAAATCAAGGACAAAATTACTGAAGTAGAATAAAATATGAAATCCTTTGCAGACTACCATGTCTGAGGGCCTGATATTCAAAACCTCGCCAACATGGAAAGAAATCTTTGGAATTTTTTTTTTAGACCTTGTATTGTAACGTAGGAGTCTCTGTTTAACACTACATAGCAACATAAACATTTGTCGACATAAAATTTGTATTGCTACATTTTAAGGGCCTACAACAAGATTTTTTTTAGATCATCAAACCTGAGCAGCGAGGTTTTGAACATCAGGCCCTTAGAGTTCTGCAAAAGACAGAAATAAAATTCCTCTAACTGAAATATCCATAACCAATAATCCATTACTGCAATATTTATTGGAACAAAACAATAACACTTCTAGGAAAGCCTCAAAAATATAAATCAAAGGCCATTTTAAGCAACAGAATTGCACAATCAGATATATAATAATAATAATAAGAAGAAGAAGAACAATATACACAGCTCCAGGTTGGACTCAGAGCACTATACATTCAAAGTGAGCAAATAGAACTGGCCAGCTGAAATGAGAGTATAAGGCACGAATGTGCATGAAACAACTTAAGAGTTAGTCTACCTTACAGTAATGTGAAGCGAGTGTGTGTATGTAACATTGTCCCCAATTTTGGGGAGGAGATTATTTTATGTTAGAAAAGTTTCAGTCAGTTCCATTTCCTCTTTCGTTCCTGGTTGCTGTGGTGAAAATTTTCCTGCACATTTTGAGTTTTTTCTCCTCAACTTTTTGTTTATTATTTGTTTTTCTGTTGCAGGTTGTACGGGGCAGCACTGAGAATTTTTAAAAAGATAGATAATCCCTTTATTACCTATTCCCCAGTTTTGCACAACCATTACAGTCATATTAATACACTTTTGACCATTTTAGTTAATCAGTGCCCTCTCATAAGTAACTCAACAGGCATGAGCACAATGCTATCTATATGGCACACATGAACTAACAGCCCCTAGCTGTGAAAAAACTGTTAATTGTATTGGAATAAGAGGTGGCCTTCAAGAGCTTAGAAATTAGCATATGAGCATATGAGCCTACCTAGGTTTATCTTTCAACTAAGAATGCCAAGAGAACAAAGCAAATTTGATGATAAAAGTGAATTGGAAAATTGTTTAAAATTGCATGCCTATTCTGAATCATGCAAGTTTAATTTTGACTAGACTGTCCCTTTTATAATTTTTGAAGTGCAAGGCTCTGCAGGGGCTTCACATTAAACGTAATTGGGCCGTGGACTGTGATACGAAAACCTGATGTGCGCAAACACTTGTGATAATCCCCTTTTCACTTGCATGTACCTGTTAACGCTCCGCTCTCCCTTGTTTGATATGTGGGCCCTTGTTTGATATATAACAATATCTGTTGTTCAGTAAGCATTGTACATAACACACAGATTCCCTTGTGAAATAACATCCCATATTGCTCCAAGAGGAACTGGTAACTGGTCATCATTAATTTATTTTTTTAATTACATTTTTAATGCGCTCCATGCAGTAATACCAACGCACGCAAATGTGCACTGGTTTTACAAGTGAGGTGCAAAGCAAACCTGACCTCGCATTCGTGTTGTGCTCATAAGAGCATGCTTCCATAGGCTCCAATGGGATCCTAGCACAGCGAAGGGAGTAAGCCGCGCAGTGATGGGAAGCAGATTGTAAATATATATATATATTTATGCGTTAATATATGTATATACTCATATTAACATATATATGTATATAAGCATATACATATATATTTACAGGGAACACACAGTTCCCCATAGACCGAAAAGTAAAGGTACTTTTCAGTGCCGTTTTTTACCCCACTCCAACCAACTTTAACCTCTAAAAGCTCCTTTGTGCAGGTTTTTTTTTTAAATGTTACTTTTTTGTAATAAAAAAATACAAAATACTTTATTTTGGGGGTAATTTATTTTGAAAATGAACCAGAGATCTGATCTCTGGTTAATTTTTGGAGAGCTAATTGCTACCGCGAGCTCGCTGTAGCAATAACCAGCAACTTGCAATGGCTATTTATTTGCACAATAAATTAGCACTCCACTTGTAATCGAGCCCTTTATTGCTTGAAGAATATTGTGGGTCATTATGTTTACAATATTTAATATATATTCCCCAATTCTTGATCCTTAGTGTTACTTTACTTTGTTTGTTAGATGTTATCTGGGATTGACGGTCTTGTTAAAAAGCACATTAGTTGTTAAGGAATGTGTAGGCCACACATAATTAGCTGACAAAAAATGGCCACAGATCCCTAGAGAGGAATATCCCTCAAGTCAGCATCTCTTAAGCTTCACACCATATCTGGAAGAAAAAAAAAATGCAATTGACAGCGTAATCCGCAAAACTCTCCTGGGAGATACCACATCTTATGCAAAGCATGTTTGGTCAATAAACCCACACATGGCTACCATATACATAAGTATTCTTTATTCGTATAGATTCAGTAGGACTTCAGGACAACTACAACCGAGTGCCTTGCAAGTAAACCCACTGTTTTATTTATGAACGATTGAATTTCACACCCTAATTGATGCTGTGTACGAGCAAATAAATAACTGGTTTAGCATAAAGCAGAGGCAAGAAAATGTAAGCTAGTGTAGCCCTGAGAATGGCACACTGGGTAATCATAATAATAAATAATTCATCTTTTTCTTTAAATTACAGTATATTAATGAACAATAATGATTCCTCTCCCCCTGCCTTTCTCAGTCATTCATTACAGGCAGAGCTTTCCTTACATATAGTTGTATAGTCCCCCTCTAGTTTCACACACAATCTCAGGCAAACTCTCTCTCTGACATTCATATTGTTAACTACTTCCAGGCAGGAGAGTGCAGAGGGGGTAAGGCCATTTAAACTGCACTTATATGCTCATGGATTTTGATATTAACTGACTGAATAAAATAAGTGATGTAGCCTTCCTCAGAGAAAAAAATAACTGTAGAAAAAAATTAAAAAGGAGAAATAATGAGAAGGTGGAAAAAGCAAAATATAAATGTTTGTCTTGACAACTAGCTAACTCATCTTTTTCTCTCAGGATCCATGTCTCTCCTGCTTTTATATTACCATTCCCCACTCACACCTACACAAAATACCTGAGTACCTCCTTCTAGATTTATCTATCAATCTATCTATCTATCATCTATCTGTCAGTCAATCTATCTATCTATCTATCTATCTATCTATCTATCTATCTATCTATCTATCTATCTATCTATCTATCTATCTATCTATCACTTTGTTTGTCTATATGCCTATCTATACATCTATGTATTTCTATAAATCTATATAGTATAGAAAATCTCACATCCCATAATGAGTTGTAGCCCACTTAGGAGTAAAGGTTTAGAGTGCTGTTCTTTTTGACCAATGCAGTAATGAAAATAGGCACAATCTTTAGCCTATAAAAGGTAATACATTGAATCAATGATAATGCAGAAAGTAGCTGCAAGACTAAATTAGAACATAACTGAACTAAAATGGTTAATGTACTCAATAGGAACCTTATAGAATGAGTTATGTTAATCTTGAACACCTGGATGTTCTGTTTGTTCCTCCTTATCAGGGTCTACTGTTTCATTGCCAGACTCCCCCCCCCCCCATTAATTATATAAAGAATCTGATCTTAAATAGTTACCAGCAGACACTGAATAGAACATTCAGATTAAAGCAAGGTAAATTAACCCCTTAATGACCACAGCACTTTTCCATTTTCTGACCGTTTGGGACCAAGGCTATTTTTACATTTCTGCAGTGTTTGTGTTTAGCTGTAATTTTACTCTTACTCATTTACTGTACCCACACATATTATATACCGTTTTTCTCGCCATTAAATGGACTTTCTAAAGATACCATTATTTTCATCATATCTTATAATTTACTATAAAAAAAATATAAAATATGAGGAAAAAATGGAACAAAACACACTTTTTCTAACTTTGACCCCCAAAATCTGTTACACATCTGCAACCACCAAAAAACACTCATGCTAAATAGTTTCCAAATTTTGTCCTGAGTTTAGAAATACCCAATGTTTACATGTTCTTTGCTTTTTTTGCAAGTTATAGGGCAATAAATACAAGAAGCACTTTGCTATTTCCAAACCACTTTTTTTCAAACTTAGCGCTAGTTACATTGGAACACTGATATCTTCCAGGAATCCCTGAATATCCACTGACATGTATATATATTTTTTTAGAAGACATCCCAAAGTATTGATCTAGGCCCATTTTGGTATATTTCATGCCACCATTTCACCTCCAAATGCGATCAAATAAAAAAAATTGTTCACTTTTTCACACATTTTGTTACAAACTTTAGGTTTCTCACTGAATTTATTTACAAACAGCTCGTGCAATTATGGCACAAATGGTTGTAAATGCTTCTCTGGAATCCCCTTTTTTCATAAATAGCAGACATATATGGATTTGGTGTTGCTTTTTGGTAATTAGAAGGCCGCTAAATGCCACTGCGCACCACACGTGTATTATGCCCAGCAATGAAGGGGTTAATTAGGGAGCATGTAGGGAGCTTGTAGGGTTAATTTTAGCTTTATTGTAGTGTAGTAGACAACCCTAAGTATTGATCTAGGCCCATTTTGGTATATTTCATGCCACCATTTCAACGCCAAATGCGATTAAATAAAAGAAAAAGTAAAATTTTTCACAATTTTAGGTTTCTCACTGAAATAATTTACAAACAGCTTGTGCAATTATGGCACAAATGGTTGTAAATGCTTCTCTGGGATCCCCTTTGTTGAGAAATAGCAGACATACATGGCTTTTGCGTTGCTTTTTGGTAATTAGAAGGCCGCTAAATGCCGCTGCGCATCACACGTGTATTATGGCTAGCAGTGAAGGGGTTAATTAGGTAGCATGTAGGGAGCTTGCAGGGTTAATTTTAGCTTTAGTGTAGAGATCAGCCTCCCACCTGACACATTACACCCCCTGATCCATCCCAAACAGCTCTCTTCCCTCCCCCACCCCACAATTGCCCCCGCCATGTTAAGTACTGGCAGAAAATCTGCCAGTACTAAAAAAAAAAGCTATCCTTGATAAAAAATAAATTTAAAAAAAGGCATATTTACATATGCTGGTCTGGAGGATCCCCCCTTAGCCCCCAACCTTCCTGATACCCCCCAAACAGCTCTTTACCCACCCCCCTCTAACTTATTAGAAGCCATCTTTGGTACTGGCAGCTGTCTGCCAGTACCCAGTTTATAGTAAAACATGTTTTATTATTTTTTTTTTAAATAATTTTCTGTAGTGTAGCTTGCCCCCCCCAAAAGACCAACCCACCACCCCTCCCAGATCTCTCAGATCTACATATATTTAAATATATTTGGCAATCACTGCCACTTTTCTCCCATCATTTTTCTGTAGTGTAGCGGTTCCCACCCGCTTCCTACCCCCGCGCGCGCACCCTCGTGCACCCGTGCGCACCCAGCGTTCCCGCCCACGATCCCGCCCCCCTCCACATCATACGGCCCATCGATGGCCGCCCACCCGCCTCCCAGACTGGCTCCCACCCACCAACGAAACCGGCCATCGATGTCCGGTACAGAGAGGGCCACAGAGTGGCTCTCTCTGCATCGGATGGCCAAGGGGGGTTATTGCAGGATGCCTCGATGTTGAGGCATCACTGCAATAACCGGAAAGCAGCTGGAAGCGAGCAGGATCGCTTCCAGCTGCTTTCCAGACCAAGGACGTACGCCACACGTCCTCGGTCATTAACTGTATTTTTTTTGAGGACGTGTGGCGTACGTCCTTAGTCGTTAAGGGGTTAAAGAGGTTGGTCCATCTCTATATTCTTTCATTTGTTTAAATATTGTTTTCAATTAAAGGACCAGTAAATACAGTAGATTTGCATAATCAACTCATACATGATAACAAGGCAAGACAATAGCACTTAGGGGTAGATTTATTAAATTCCGGGCAGACATGATTAGCTGTAGTGAATCATGTCCGCCCGACATTGCTAAATGCCAACAGCATACATGCTTGTGCAATGCTGCCCCCTGCACATTCGTGGCCAATCGGCCGCTAGCAGGGGGTTTTAATCATCCTGATAATATCATCCAGATCGTATCTTACTACAGCTGCTTCTTAACTCAAGTTTCCGGCGAACCGGAGACTTCGGGCGGAGATAGCAGCATCTGCTGCCTGTTAAATCTAGCCCTTAGGGCCTGATTTATTAAGATGCAGGCGGACATGATCTGCTGTATGCCGATAGCATACACTGTCAGCATTTATCATTGCACAAGCATTCCTTGTGAAATGCTTGTGTAATGCTGCCCCCTGCAGAGCAGGGGGTGTTAATCATCCAATCATATCTGATCGGGATGATTGCTGTCCGCCACCTCAGAGGTGGCGGGTGAGTTAAGGAGCAGCTGTTTTTCCTTTCATGATTTAGATAAAGCATGCAATTTTAAGCAACTTTCTAATTTACTCCTATTATCAAATTTTCTTCATTCTCTTGGTATCTTTATATGAAATTCAAGAATGTAAGTTTAGATGCCGGCCCATTTTTGATGAACACACTGTGTTGTTCTTGCTGAACAAGTGCTTTCCATGGTTCTGAACCAAAAAAAATAGCTTAGATGCCTTCTTTTTCAAATAAAGAAAGCAAGAGAACAAAGAAAAAATGATAATAGGAGTAAATTAGAAAGTTGCTTAAATTTGCATGCTCTATCTGAATAATGAAAGAAAAAAATTGGGTTCAGTGTCCCTTTAACTTATGTTTCCGGGGGGCCTGAAGGCTCGCGCAGAAACAGCTACATTCACAGCTACATATATCTACCCCATGGTCTGAACTTCAAATGAGTAGTAGGAATAGGGATTTTCCACTCCCCCTGTATCATGTGACAGCCATCAGCCAATTACAAATGTATAATCTGTGAATTCTTGCACATGCTCAGTAGGAGCTGGTTACTCAAAAAGTGTAAATTAAAAAAATAATTTGCACATTTTGAAAATGGAAGTAAATTGGAAAGTGGTTTGAAATTGCATTCTCTATCTGTATCATGAAAGTTTAATTTTTACTTGAGTGTCCCTTTAAATCAAGTATGTTAGTGTTATCATATTTAGCATATAATATGCATATTGTATTGAAAATAACAGCATATATGTATGTGCTAATGTCCCTTTAAGTTTCAATTACATTTTAAAATGAAATAGGGAAAATACTATTCAAAAGAGCTTTTCATAGTCTGTCGTTACAAACCGCCGCTCCAAGTCTTCTAATAGTGCTGTGTCCATTCCTACAGTCTATGTGAGAATGAACATGGTACAGATAATAATACCTAATAGTTACTGTACATAATTACCCTCTTTTGCATCGAGTTATAACAGAGCGCATATGAGACACTTGGTTACTGAGTACTCCAGTTTGCCCAGGCAACAGGGGAATAAGGTAAAGATGGGTGTTTTAAGTAAATCCAAAAATCAGAGCCAGCCAAAACCCTGAAAACATATTTAAACTACACAGTAACTTAACCAACAATCATCCTTGAGGGAATGTGCCAGCCTCAAACCTAGCAAAGGTAGGGAAGAGTGTCACAAGATATAGCAGTCTCATGATTACTTCTGGAACATGTTGCATGAACATTCGTTATATGCATGTATTGTATGCAAACCATTTTCACACAGAGTTTAAAGGACCATTATAGTCAAAACTTGAAATTTTCTAATTACTTAGAGCATGCCATTTTAAAACTAACGACCCTGAACCTCTATGTGTTTAACCCAGGTAAAAGGGTTAAACATCGTGTAGAAGTACTATTTGGGACTAGCAAATCAGTAAAGGTCCACAATAGAAACTGCCACTGATCCAATCAGCAGCACAAGTTACACAGCTGACTCATGCGAATACTGCTGCTGATTGGATCAGCAACAGTTTCCACTCGGGTCTAGCAATTCTCTGCATGTCGCGAGCTGTACTTATACTATGTGTTTAACCAATGTGTGACAGTTATACACAAAAAGGTGCAGGTTGCTAGCCTTAAAATTGCATTATTATGAATTATGACACAGATAACTGAAATCAGAAAGTGTGTACAACTCACATCCTTGGCAAAACAGTTTTGTCCTATCATTCTGAAACAGAGGCTCACATCTATCTGCCTGTCTGAGTGCAACCTTCTCACTTCTTTCTCTTGATAAAGCAAATCCACTGCCATTATCTGATTCTGCTCACTCTGCTTATTCCACACATTGGGGGAGATTTATCAAGCAGCCAGTGCGACAGCGAATCAAGTCCACCTGCCACTTGTTAAATTGGCCCCATTGTCAAAGAGCAAGACGCTCCCCAGGCTGGTCATTAGAAGCCTGATGCACTGCCTCAGCCCCCCACTCACATCTCTTTTTTGCTTTGGCTGCACATGAACACAACTTTAGTGTTAATGTGTAGCTTCAAGAAAACATAAATTATGCTTACCTGATAATTTAATTTTCTTCTGTGGGAAAGAGTCCACAGCCGCATTCATTACTTGCGAGAAATAACCTGGCCACCAGGAGGAGGCAAAGATACACCAGCCAAAGGCTTAAATACTCCTCTCACCTCCCCTATCCCCCAGTCATTCTGCCGAGGAACAAGGACCAGTGGAAGAAATATCAAGGTGAAAGGGTGCCAGAAGACTATACATGACAAATGCCTCAAAAAACCTGTGGGGGGCTGTGGATCTTTTCCCATGGAAGAAAATGAAATTATATGGTAAGCATAATTTATGTTTTTCTTCCTAATTGGAAAAAGTCCACAGCCGCATTCATTACTTGTGGTAACATTATACCCAAGCCAAAGAGGACACTGAATGCCAAAAACGGGAGGGTAAGAAGCGGCCCAAACTGAGGGCACCAGAACTGAACCACATCCCATAAATAAAAATAAAGTCCCGCTTCATCCAAAATCAGGGAGCAAAGACATGAATAAAAAAGGGCACCAAGGACACAAACGACAGTCCCAAGCCTGGGTAAAACCCACATGCAACACCACCGAGCCAAACAGGACTCGAAATGCAAAGTCTGATCCCATACACACGCCCCCCTAAGGGAACCCTGACCAACAACTCCCCAAAGGAAGAAGCAAGGTAGAGGGATAACTAAACCAGAACCCTGTCAACCAAAAGACAGAGCAGACTAGCTCGGGAGATTCCAGAAAGCCTCACGAAATGCCGAAAAAAAATAAAAAAGGCATCATCAGTCAAACACAACCAATTCGGAGACTAAGTAGCACGCTATTGTGCAGCCACAGATAAAGGGCAAAAATAACCTTGTCCAGCTCCCCCGCTGTAGGGAACCAAAGAGAAATGAAACCAGCAAAAACCAAGTTCCTAGACAAAACACCCCTCCATGGAGGGAAAAATCAGAGATTCAAACCCCCCCCCCCCCCCGAGAACTTAAAGAGCACCTCAACAGGGACCCACTGTATCCAAAAGAAACAGAGACAGCTGAAGAGTCAAAAGATGACCAGAACCACAGCTCAGGATCCTGAGATAAACAGGGACATCCTCCACAACCGCAAAACCGTCGCAACGAGGAATGCCCACACACGGAAAAAAACAACCTGTCAATGACAGTGAAAAGTCCAGGGACAGAGTCCCCCCCCCCTTGAACGAGAGGGGAACCCACCAGCCCAAAAGAGTTTGACCAGAAACACGGGCAGAGTCCCACCAGAACCAGAGGAACACCGAACCCAGAAGTCCATTCCTAATGCCATCTCCATCCCTGAACCAGGGACAAAGGAACACACCCCCAGAGAAAAAAGTCTGCCAAGGGAAGACGGAGGACAAGGGAAACACAAAACTCGACTCAGGGGTCAAAACTAACCCAAAATGAGCCAGCCCCCAAAGGATCAGAGACTACCCGAGGTATCAATCTTGGGGCCCAACAGCAGATAACGATGGGGAAGATATGAGGACAGTGACCCTACCAAGGCACTACACAGGATGCTGATGCAGGGTTAGAACACCAGAACAACAGACCCCCAAAGGAAGTCCAGAACACATTCCCGCACAGAAAAACAAAGGCTCAGAGCAGCCATAAGAAGGGGACCAGATACTCCAAAGAGAGAAAAGGAAGAACCCCTTTCAAACGCAACCTGAACCCCAGAGAGAAAAAAAAACGGAACAAGCATAGACAGAACTATACTAACACCACCCGGAACCCCAGCCCAATCCTAGATCCATGAATAGACCTGAAGAAAAGGACCCTGACCAAAGTTCAGGTCATATACTCCTCACTCGAGGAAAGAACCCGAAAAAAACGGGAAATCTAGCAAAAACCTAAGAAAGGACCGTGAAAAAAACGCAGAACCAATCTCAAGGCGATAGAACCCATGACACAAAGCAAAACTCTGTGACATTCAGAAACTAGGGTCCCACATCGGTGCCCGACCCCAAGAGGGTGAAAAAAAAAATGGAAAGAAACAGAACCAGAACCAAAACGAACAAGGCAACCCCAATAAAACCGGCTTCCAGCTAGAAGAGACCCCCAGCAGCGAAAAAGACGAACCAGGCCCCCACGTGGCAAGTCACAGGCTAGCCACCCACACAGCAATGCTGCTGGATCACAAAGAATACAGACATGATCCCGCTATGTCTCGCATACCATCAAGCGCTCCACCACTAATCCACAAAGAGGATCCTTTAAAGCAAAACGAAACGAGGTCCAGAGACCCTAGGAGTCTAAAACCACCCAAAGGGCAGCAAGAAGACCAAGGCCCAAAAACTGCCTTAGTGGAGAAGGTCCTGCCCCCCTGAAAGGAGAACCAAAGCGACATGGTGGAAGTCACCGACCCAGCCCCAGGAAGAGAGTGGCATACCCAATCTCTACCGGTATGCGGAACCCGAAGGCCCTGATGTAGATGTATAGAGTAGTTTGTGAAAACAAACAATAAAACAGTAAAACAAAAAACAGAAGGTCCCGCTGGACTCGCCAGGTGCAACAGGCGTCACTGACAACACAACAAAGTGCACACAAATTTCGGACCCAGCAGTCCGCGAACAACTTCCAAGGAAGTAACAAAAAGCAAGTCCATCCCAGAAATTCCTGAGGGAATAATCAAATAAAAAATATCCTAACCGGATGAAAGAAAAGAAGGCAGCCCGAAGGCATCTGCCAAAAAAAACTCTGGGAAAGGACACGAGAAACTTTGGGAAAGGACACGAGCGACCGACAGGAGACAATCAACATCCCAAATAGTCCAGCTCAAGCACCATTCGATGACACATTCTCCGACTAAGTCGAAAAAACGACGGAGTAGAACGTGCAGCCGTGTGATCCGATAACAAAAGGTTGCAACATGGAGGAATATTCACGCCTGGAGGAGATTGAATAGAACCACCCGAAGTGTGGACACCCGGGATAATCGGGCAAGAACATAACCATACAGAAACCTCCGGATCCTGCAGGTGAACCCGCCATCTCCAGGGGAAACAAACCACCCTGTGCAGAGGGAGAATTAACATTAGGGTTACCCGCAAATGTAGAGGAAGGGTTCTGTTGGGAATCCGCCGCTTGAGAGACAGAGCCCCAAAAGGCTGATGGCTCAATAGGCCCCTGGTTTCCCGAACCCAAGGAACCAGGCGCTCTAAGAAGGCACAAGAGACAGGACTGATAAACCTGCATCAGTGGGGCCGAAGTACCTTCCTCACAAGAGGAAGAATCGGAATCAGAAACAACGACAGTCTCAGCTTCAGAATCCTCCATGGTTAAAACCAAAGAGAAAATTAGGACAATATAAAACAAACAAACGGCACCTGACACCCACAATGGCTGGGGCACACACCACCTCCTATGACCAGATCCAAACGAAGCAGAAAATCTTTGTCGCCACACGGACAGGAATGCGGAAACATAACAAAACCCAGCGTAACAATGCCCAATCATAATGTAAACCGTAAAGTCCATAAAAGCGTGCAAGAAAAAGGCAGCAACTAGGCCCCACTAAATCCTTCAAGCAGTTATCTTGTCTCAGCCCCAGAGCCAATATACCCAATACACCCAATACCCAATAGCCCAATACCCAATACCCAATACACAAAGCAGGGAGATCACTTAAGAAACATGATTAAAGAACCCCGCCCTGTTCACAAATCCTCCCTAAAGAAGGAATTATCCCATGATTCCCAGATCCGAAAAGAGGAGTATCACTGAGACTCATACCTATCTGTCACATAACAACGTAACATGCATATTGATAAAATGAAACAATATTACTGGAATCTACGCCGTGGAACAGGAACACGGCCCTTCAAGTGTGATGGATAGTAGCGTTGCCGCTGCCATGGACTTGAGAGAAGACAGCAGGTAGCGAAGCGAAGGGTCTGCAACGTCAAGTGCTAGAGGAGCTGTTAATACGAATTGGGATGGTGTCGCAGAGAGAACTCCCACTGCATCTCCGGATTCTAGCATTCGCCTAGGCCCTTACTGAGTGATTAACAGGACTACTTAAAACTCCTGTCCTATTGCGAAGAGTACTACCCTCCATGAGGGACACACTTTACGTAAAAATTAATAAAAGTATTTTCTTTTAAAAAATAAAACTTAAATGACTGGGGGATAGGGGAGGTGGGAGGAGTATTTAAGCCTTTGGCTGGTGTGTCTTTGCCTCCTCCTGGTGGCCAGGTTCTTATTTCCCATAAGTAATTAATGCGGCTGTGGACTCTTTCCCATTAGGAAGAAAATTAGCTCACATTTTACAAACAAGAGAAAGCCAGTGACGGAACATTATCCTATGGAAGTATTTGGAAATGGTTGGTACTAGGTAGAGAATGTTGAAGAGTGAAGGGAACAGGAGAGTGGATGTAATGAGGCAATAGAATAAGGGGCATAGTACACTTGTAATGAAAAGGATGTGCATAAAGGCTGTATAGTTGGGAATTTTAAAGTCATGATGTAGAGGTGCTGCATGAATGACTGGAAGCCTTGGAATGTAAAAGACAAACACAAGCAGGGTTGGTACTATGGGATCTGTTAAACAAATACATTCAGGGACAGGGATGAAACATCTACAGTTAGAATTTATAATTGCATAAGCAATCACTTGTGCAGCTATGCCACCAACTCTTAAGCAACCAATTGTGTGAGAAAATTGCTTGCCAATCATCCAGGAGAAATTATTTTCTGATGTTTTATGTCCACCATCTCTGAGGTGGCAAAGAGGTTAGAACGTTGTCTGTTTCTTAACTTGCAGTTACAGACTTGCGCAAATGAGTTTGCTCCTCAAGGGCTTGCAGGCTTCACTCTCAACTTGATGTATGGAGCTATGGAATCTCTGCGCACCTTAATGTCCTGTCTAAACTGTTGATTTTATTTATTTTTTATACAGAGGGTGATTCAGTTTTGTTGATAAATTAATACATATTTTTTAACAAAGTATTTACTACACTAAGTATTCATCCTTCTTTCATTAAACATACTAAAGAGAAATATTTTCGCTTTTATGCTCAGGTTTCATGAATAAATGGATTTCATTTTACTGCAACACCCTCTCTTTTGTTTTTCTCTAAACTTTTATATAATATAGGTACTTACGGCTAGATTTAGAGTTTTGTTGGTAAAGCTAACGCCGGCTTTTTTCTGGCCGCACCATAAAAATAACTCTGGTATTGAGAGTCCACATAAAGGCTGCGTTAGGCTCCAAAAAATTCTACCGGAATTAAGGTAGGAATATTCTGATTGGCTGATGGAATCAGCCAATCAGAATCAAGTTCCAATCAGCCAATCAGATTGAGCTTGCATTCTATTGGCTGTTCCGATCAGCCAATAGAATGCGAGCTAAATCTGATTGGCTGATTCCATCAGCCAATCAGAATATTCCTACCTTAATTCCGATTGGCTGATAGAATCCTATCAGCCAATCGGAATTCGAGGGACGCCATCTTGGATGATGTCATTTAAAGGAACCGTCATTCGTCGTTCAGTCGTCGGCCAGGATGGATGTTCCGCGTCGGAGGTCTTCAGGATGCTGCCGCTCCGTTCCAGATGGATGTCGATAGAAGATGCCACTTGGATGAAGACTTCAATCGGATGGAAGACCTCTTTTGCCCCGCTTGGATGAAGACTTCTACCGGATCATGGACATCTTCAGCCCCCCGCTTGGGCTTGGATCAGGACATTGGAGGAGCTCTTCAGGACCGATCGGTGAACCTGGTATGGTGAAGACAAGGTAGGAAGATCTTCAGGGGCTTAGTGTTAGGTTTATTTAAGGGGGTTTGGGTTAGATTAGGGGTATGTGGGTGGTGGGTTGTAATGTTGGGGGGGGGTATTGTATGTTTTTTTTACAGGCAAAAGAGCTGAACTTCTTGGGGCATGCCCCGCAAAGGGCCCTGTTCAGGGCTGGTAAGGTAAAAGAGCTTTTAACTTTAGTAATTTAGAATAGGGTAGGGCATTTTTTTATTTTGGGGGGCTTTGTTGTTTTATTAGGGGGCTTAGAGTAGGTGTAATTAGTTTAAAATTGTTGTAATATTTTTCTTATGTTTGTAGATATTTTTTTATTTTTTGTAACTTAGTTCTTTTTTATTTTTTGTACTTTAGTTAGTTTATTTCATTGTAGTTATTTGTAGGTTTTGTATTTAATTAATGTATTGATAGTGTAGTGTTAGGTTTAATTGTAGGTAATTGTAGGTATTGTATTTAATTAATGTATTTATAGTGTAGTGTTAGGTTTAATTGTAGGTAATTGTAGGTATTTTATTTAATTAATTTAATGATAGTATAGTGTTAGGTTTAATTGTAACTTAGGTTAGGATTTATTTTACAGGTAATTTTGTAATTATTTTAACTATTTAATAGCTATTGTACCTGGTTAAAATAATTACAAAGTTGCCTGTAAAATAAATATTAATCCTAAAATAGCTACAATGTAATTATAATTTATATTGTAGCTATATTAGGATTTATTTTACAGGTAAGTATTTAGCTTTAAATAGGAATAATTTATTTAATAAGAGTTAATTAATTTCCTTAGATTAAAATTATATTTAATTTAGGGGGGTGTTAGTGTTAGGGTTAGACTTAGCTTTAGGGGTTAATACATTTATTAGAATAGCGGTAAGCTCCGGTCGGCAGATTAGGGGTTAATAATTGAAGTTAGGTGTCGGCGATGTTAGGGAGGGCAGATTAGGGGTTAATACTATTTATTATAGGGTTAGTGAGGCGGATTAGGGGGTTAATAACTTTATTATAGTAGCGCTCAGGTCCGCTCGGCAGATTAGGGGTTAATAAGTGTAGGCAGGTGGAGGCGACGTTGTGGGGGGCAGATTAGGGGTTAATAAATATAATATAGGGGTCGGCGGTGTTAGGGGCAGCAGATTAGGGGTACATAAGGATAACGTAGGTGGCGGCGCTTTGCGGTCGGCAGATTAGGGGTTAATAAGTGTAGGTAGCTGGCGGCGACGTTGTGGGGGGCAGGTTAGGGGTTACTAAATATAATATAGGGGTCGGCGGTGTTAGGGGCAGCAGATTAGGGGTACATAAGGATAACGTAGTTGGCGGTCGGCAGATTAGGGGTTAAAAAAATGTAATCGAGTGTCGGCGATGTGGGGGGACCTCGGTTTAGGGGTACATAGGTAGTTTATGGGTGTTAGTGTACTTTAGAGTACAGTAGTTAAGAGCTTTATGAACCGGCGTTAGCCCAGAAAGCTCTTAACTACTGACTTTTTTCCTGCGGCTGGAGTTTTGTCGTTAGAGTTCTAACGCTCACTTCAGCCACGACTCTAAATACCGGATTTAGAAAAATCCCATTGAAAAGATAGGATACGCAATTTACGTAAGGGGATCTGCGGTATGGAAAAGTCGCGGCTGGAAAGTGAGCGTTAGACCCTTTTTTGAGTGACTCCAAATACCAGAGTTAGCCTAAAACCAGCGTTAGGAGCCTCTAACGCTGGTTTTCACGGCTAACGCCAAACTCCAAATCTAGGCCTTAGTTTCTCCAACATAGGTGTGTCCGGTCCACGGCGTCATCCTTACTTGTGGGATATTCTCTTCCCCAACAGGAAATGGCAAAGAGCCCAGCAAAGCTGGTCACATGATCCCTCCTAGGCTCCGCCTTCCCCAGTCATTCTCTTTGCCGTTGCACAGGCAACATCTCCACGGAGATGGCTCAGAGTTTTTTGGTGTTTAAATGTAGTTTTTATTCTTCTATCAAGAGTTTGTTATTTTAAAATAGTGCTGGTATGTACTATTTACTCTGAAACAGAAAAGAGATGAAGATTTCTGTTTGTAAGAGGAAAATGATTTTAGCAACCGTTACTAAAATCGATGGCTGTTTCCACACAGGACTGTTGAGAGGAATTAACTTCAGTTGGGGGAAACAGTGAGCAGACTTTGGCTGCTTGAGGTATGACACATTTCTAACAAGACTTGGTAATGCTGGAAGCTGTCATTTTCCCTATGGGATCCGGTAAGCCATTTTCTTAATTTTCAATATAAGAATAAAAGGGCTTCACAAGGGCTTTAAAGACTGGTAGACATTTTTCTGGGCCAAAACGATTACTTTATAAGCATATTTAGAATCAAGCCTGTTTACAAACCTTTGACTCCTCCTTGGAGTCTCAATTTAGTTCTTTCAGTTCTTCAAGGGGTTCCGTTTGAACCCTTACATTCCGTAGATATTAAGTTATTATCTTGGAAAGTTTTGTTTTTGGTTGCAATTTCTTCTGCTAGAAGAGTTTCAGAGTTATCTGCTCTGCAGTGTTCTCCTCCTTATCTGGTGTTCCATGCAGATAAGGTGGTTTTGCGTACTAAACCTGGTTTTCTTCCGAAAGTTGTTTCTAACAAAAATATTAACCAGGAGATAGTTGTGCCTTCTTTGTGTCCGAATCCAGTTTCAAAGAAGGAACGTTTGTTGCACAATTTGGATGTAGTTCGTGCTCTAAAATTCTATTTAGAGGCTACAAAGGATTTCAGACAAACATCTTCCTTGTTTGTTGTTTATTCTGGTAAAAGGAGAGGTCAAAAAGCAACTTCTACCTCTCTCTCTTTTTGGCTTAAAAGCATCATCAGATTGGCTTATGAGACTGCCGGACGGCAGCCTCCTGAAAGAATCACAGCTCATTCCACTAGGGCTGTGGCTTCCACATGGGCCTTCAAGAACGAGGCTTCTGTTGATCAGATATGTAAGGCAGCGACTTGGTCTTCACTGCACACTTTTACCAAATTTTACAAATTTGATACTTTTGCTTCTTCTGAGGCTATTTTTGGGAGAAAGGTTTTGCAAACCGTGGTGCCTTCCATCTAGGTGACCTGATTTGCTCCCTCCCATCATCCGTGTCCTAAAGCTTTGGTATTGGTTCCCACAAGTAAGGATGACGCCGTGGACCGGACACACCTATGTTGGAGAAAACAGAATTTATGTTTACCTGATAAATTACTTTCTCCAACGGTGTGTCCGGTCCACGGCCCGCCCTGGTTTTTAATCAGGTCTGATGATTTAATTTCTCTAACTACAGTCACCACGGTATCATATGATTTCTCCTATGCAAATATTCCTCCTTTACGTCGGTCGAATGACTGGGGAAGGCGGAGCCTAGGAGGGATCATGTGACCAGCTTTGCTGGGCTCTTTGCCATTTCCTGTTGGGGAAGAGAATATCCCACAAGTAAGGATGACGCCGTGGACCGGACACACCGTTGGAGAAAGTAATTTATCAGGTAAACATAAATTCTGTTTTTTTTACATTAATGATATCATATAGATAGTGTCATGTGACCCTCAATTAAAATATGACAATCTACCATAAGTAAGTGTTCTCATATGGATGTATCTTTGGCACAGTTTTAGGGCCCTCTCACAATTATTACTACCCATTTTCATGTTAACCACATGATAATCAGGGGCCCCTCAGCTGAAAGAGGACATTCTTTATAATTTTTCCAAAGAGGGGTCACATTCTCCTGTAAGTTGCAAAGGAGATAGATGACCCTTTTACTGTTTATCCACACAATCCAGCTTTATCAATGATCTGCAAACAGAGGTGTGGCTTTTGCCCCGTCTGTCACTCCCCCTGAACAACTATGATGCTAACAAGCTTTTTCTTAGCTATTTAGCTATTTTTTGCAGATATGTTTTTCTTATGTTATTTTACTGTTTACAGATGTTTGATATTTGAGCCTTTTTCTTATTGAACACTGACAACCATCATATTGTTATGTGTGATGGGTCACAGATTTATAGTTTTTTAGTTTTTCTATAGCTTTGCCTTTTAAGAAATATCTTATTTTTTCTATAAGATTTAGTTTGAACAGTTTTTTTAATTTTATTTAAATGTATTGGGCTTAGAGGTTTCAGTAATTAGGAGGAGGTGGTTTGCAATGGGGAATGCATTTATGGGTGCATTTACAGTGAGGAGATAACTTTTAATCTAAGGGGGATAGATTTTTATATCATTGTAAGTGTTAATACCAGTTAAGTGGTTAAGAGTGTAATTTGTGATGCTCTTCCAAACATTAATTACCGTTAGGGTCTTTTGCATTGGGGGCTCAGAGCCTCAGGGGCTTGTCAAAAGCAAATCATTTCCATAAAAATTCAACAACTGATGCACTGTGTATAATGGCCTAGATATGCTGCGCATCTGACAATGTGCTGAGAATGTGCGTTAAAACTTGATGAAAGATAAGTTAGTTAATAGAGATGTTGAGCTCTGTTTAGAAATTTAACATGAGTGACATAATATTTTACTCCAGTATATTGTTTGTTAATTAATTTAGTACACTAGATCTAAAAATGTGGCCTTTTTGCAGATGTAGGCATCATTTTTTTTTCAGAGGAAGGAGTTGGGGAAACAATGCCCAGACCAACATAGAGAGAGTTGCTTGTTGTACACATGGGGGCTGATTTACCATCTGTTGGACGGACATGATTTGCTGTAGCGATCATGTCCGCCTGACATCGCTGAATGCCGACAGCATACAATGTCGACATTTATCATTGCACAAGCAGTTCTGGTGACCTGCTTGTGCAATGCCGCCCCCTGCAGATTCGCGGCCGCTAGCAGGGGGTTGATCGGGGGTTGATCGGGTTGATTGCTGTCCGTAGCTTCAGCGGCAGCATACTAGTTAAGGAGCAGCGGTCTTAAGACCACTGCTTCATAACTGCTGTTTCCGGCGAGCGTGAAGGCATGCGTGGAAACAGGGCGATTAGGCACAATACTGTGCCCCCTAGTTATCAAGCCGTCAACCTCAAATATGCTGGAATTCCGCAGCGTATTTGTGGCGAGGCTGATTCGCCTTAGTTATCAAGCCCTACACACCGGCAAAAGTAGAATTTAGTGACGTAAGCTTCGATCCGCCGGACTCAGTCTGACACAGATAGATTCTTACGTCACTACAGATGTTCCACACACAAGTTCGGCACAATCTGACTACTTTTGCTAGTTATCAAAAAACTAACAGGTACGCTCGGCACTTTTCCGGCCCAGCGTACCTGGTTTTCAACCCGCCGCTCTGGAAGCGGCGGATCCCATAGGAATCAATGGGAGTCTGACCATAGCAAAAGTTCATGTTCACTGCTGCCCGACATCCCATTGATTTCTATGGCAAATGTCTGCTTCTAACACCCTAACATGTACCCCTAGTCTAAACACCCCTAATCTGTCCCCCCCTACACAGCCGCAACTAAATACATTTATTACCCCCTAAACCGCCGCTCCCGGATCCCACCGCCACTCTAATAAACTGATTAACCCCTAAACCGCCGCTCCTAGACCCCGCCGCAAATATAATAAATATGTTAACCCCTAAACCGCCACTCCCGGAGCCCACCGCTACTCTAATAAACTTATTAACCCCTAAAGCGCCACTCCCGGACCCCGCCGCCACCTATGTTAAACGTATTAACCCCTAATCTGCCCCCCCTACACCGTCGCCACCTATAATAAATTTATTAACCCCTATCCTGCCCCCCCCTACACCACCGGTACACAGGTAAGTATTTAGTTTTAAATAGGAATAATTAATTTAATGATAGTGTAGTGTTAGGTGTAATTGTAACTTAGGTTAGTTTTTATTTTACAGGTACATTTCTCTTTATTTTAACTAGGTAGCTATTAAATAGTTATTAACTATTTAATAGCTATTGTACCTAGTTAAAATAAATTGAAATTTGCCTGTAAAATAAAAATAAATCCTAAAATAGCTACAATATAATTATTATTTATATCGTAGCTATATTAGGGTTTATTTTAAAGGTAAGTATTTATTTTCAAATAGGATTAATTTAGTTAATAAGAGTTATATTATTTAGATGTATTTAATTAATATTTAAGTTAGGAGGGTGTTAGGGTTAGGGTTAGACTTAGGTTTAGGGGTTAATAATTTTATCATAGTGGCGGCGGTATAGGGGGGGCAGGATAGGGGTTAATAAATTTATTATAGGTGGCGACGGTGTAGGAGGGGGGCAGATTAGGGGTTAATAAATGTATTATAGGTGGCGGTGGGGTCCGGGAGCGGCGGTTTAGGGGTTCAACAATTTAGTTTTCGGCGGGGTACGGGATCGGCAGGATAGGGGTTAATAAATTTATTATAGGTGGCGGCGGTATAGGGGGGCAGGATAGGGGTTAATAGGTATTATGTAGGTGGCTGCGGGGTCCGGGAGTGGGGTTTAGGGGTTAATCAGTTTATTAGAGTGGCGGTTGGCTCCGGGAGCGGCGGTTTAGGGGTTAATACATTTATAAGAGTTGTGGCGGGGTCTAGGAGCGGCGTTTTAGGGGTTCATAACTTTATTTAGTTGCGGGGGGCTCCGGGGGCGGCGGTATAGGGGTTAGAACAGTATAGTTGGTGTGGGTGCTTAGTGACAGCTTGTCAATAAAGCTGTAAAAAAGCCGAAGAGCAGCGAGATCGGATGAGTGATAACTATCACAGTCCGCTGCTCATCGCCCCGTACTTGGTGCGCCTCTTTTTGACAGCTTTATTGATAACTTTGGCGAGATTTTTCAGGTCCGCGGCGGCAATGGTAGGCGAGCTTAGGCGGGCATATTGGGGCCGGCGATGGCAGGTAAGTTGACACGTTGATAACTAGAGGCCTGTATCTGTATCTCCTTTTACAATTTGTGGCTAATTGGCATCAAAATACTCAAAATACTCAAATGGGTGCTTATGCTAACATATACAGGTAGCCCTCAGTTTACGCCGGGGTTAGGTTCCAGAAGGAATGGTTGTAAATCTAAACAGCATTATAACCCTAATAAAATAATCACACAACACAGAATATATAATTAAACTAAGTTAAATGAACAAAAACATTTGCTAAACAGCATTATAAACCTAATAAAATAATCACACAACACAGACTTCACTTGCATTTTTCTGCAAACAGTTCTTTCTATGCATTCCAATCTGGGGCGCGATCCGATATACGGCGTAGTTTGCGGCGCAAGCGAGGGAACTCGCGTCGCCCGCAGTTTCAGCTCGCAACTCGAGCTATCTAATATATGGCGCCGTCAGATGCTAACGTGCCGTAAGTCGGATAAACCAGCGATGTCCAGAAATCTGCGTAAGTACAAATTTCTGGCGTCGCCAGTGACTTACTGCACGTTAGAAACTGCCGGCGCCTACAAAACCTGACTAAAGTATGAAATCACCCGCACTGTCTAACACGCCTCCCAAACATAGCCCAACACGTCTAACCCTCTATCCGCTATCCCCCCTCACTACCCTAACAATAAAAAAAGTTATTAACCCCTAAACCGCCGCTCCCGGACCGCGCCGCCACCTAATAAAGTTATTAACCCCAAAACCGCCGCTCCCGGACCCCGCCGCCAGCTATATTAAATCTATAACCCCCTAAAGTGAGCCCCTACCCCGCCGCCATCTACCTTACCTACCCCTAATGTGAGCCCCTTACACAGCCGCCATCTACCTTACCTACCCCCTAAAGTGAGCCCCTACCCCGCCGCCATCTATTTTAAAATTATTAACCCCTAATTTAATCCCCCTACCCCGCCGCCATCTATATTAAATTATTTAACCCCTAAAATACTAAACTATCCCTACCACTAAACCTAAGTCTAACCCTACAAATAGCCCTGAAAAGGGCTTTTTGCGTGGCATTACCCCAAAGTAAACTGCTCTTTTGCCAGCCCTTAAAAGGGCTTTTGGCGGGGCTTTGTCACAAAGTAATCAGCTCTTTTGCCTACAATCTAAATCCCCCTACACCGCTGCCACCTATAATAAATGTATTAACCCCTAATCTAATCCCCCTACACCGCCACCACCTATATTAAACACATTAACCCCTAATCTAATCCCCCTACACCGCCGCCAGCTATATTAACTATATTAACCCTAATTATATTAGGGTTAATATAGTTAATATCGTTATTATATTATATATATATTAAGTATAATAACCCTATCTAACTCTAACATCCCTAACTAAACTCTTATTAAAATAAATCTAATATTAATATTATTAATGAAAATATTCCTATTTAAATCTAAATACTTACCTATAAAATAAACCCTAAGATAGCTATTTTAGGGTTTATATTTATTTTACAGGTAACTTGGTATTTATTTTAACTAGGTACAATAGCTATTAAATAGTTAATAACTATTTAATAGCTACCTAGTTAAAATAATTACCAATTTACCTGTAAAATAAATCCTAACCTAAGTTACAAATACACCAACACTATCAATAAATTAAATAAACTACAAATATCTAAACTAAAATACAATTAAATAAACTAAACTAAATTACAAGAAAAAACAAACACCTAATTACAAAAAATAAAAAAAAGATTACAACATTTTTAAGCTAATTACACTTATTCTAAGCCCCCTAATAAAATTATAAAGCCCCCCAAAATAAAAAAAATTCCCTACCCTATTCTAAATTAAAAAAGTTCAAAGCTCTTTTACCTTACCAGCCCTTAAAAGGGCCTTTTGCGGGGCATGCCCCAAAGAAAACTGCTCTTTTGCCTGAAAAAAAAACACAATACCACCCCCCAACATTACAACCCACCACCCACATACTCCTAATCTAACCCAAACACCCCTTAAATAAACCTAACACTACCCCCCTGAAGATCTCCCTACCTTGTCTTCACCCAACCGGGCCGAACTCCTCATCCGATCCGGGCAATGTCTTTATCCAAGCGGCAGCAAAGTCTTCTTCCATCCGGCAGCATCTTCCATCAAGCGGCATCTTCAATCTTCTTTCTTCGCTCCTCCGACGCGGAGCATCCATCCCGGCCGACGACTGAACGACGAATGAGGTACCTTTAAATTACGTCATCCAAGATGGCGTCCATCGAATTCCGATTGGCTGATAGGATTCTATCAGCCAATCGGAATTAAGGTAGAAAAATCTGATTGGCTGATTGAATCAGCCAATCAGATTCAAGTTCAATCCGATTGGCTGAACCAATCAGCCAATCAGATTGAGCTCGCATTCTATTGGCTGTTCCGATCAGCCAATAGAATGCAAGCTCAATCTGATTGGCTGATTCAATCAGCCAATCAGATTTTTCCTACCTTAATTCCGATTGGCTGATAGAATCCTATCAGCCAATCGGAATTCGACGGACACCATCTTGGATGATGTCATTTAAAGGTACCTCATTCATCGTTCAGTCGTCGGCCAGGATGGATGCTCCGCGTCGGAGGAGCGAAGAAAGAAGATTGAAGATGCCGCTTGATGGAAGATGCTGCCGGATGGAAGAAGACTTTGCTGCCGCTTGGATAAAGACATCGCCGGGATGAAGACTTCTTCTTTGCCCCTTGGATAAAGACATCGTCGGGATGAAGACTTCTTCTTTGCCGCTTGGATAAAGACATCGCCGGGATGAAGACTTCTTCTTTGCCGCTTGGATAAAGACATCGCCCGGATCGGATGAGGAGTTCGGCCCGGTTGGGTGAAGACAAGGTAGGGAGATCTTCAGGGGGGTAGTGTTAGGTTTTTTTAAGGGGGGTTTGGGTGGGTTTAGAATAGGGGTATGTGGGTGGTGGGTTGTAATGTTGGGGGGGTGTTGTGTTCTTTTTTTTTAAAGGCAAAAGAGCTGTTAACTTGGGGTAAATACCCCGCAAAAAGCCCTTTTAAGGGCTGGTACAGAGCTGGGTATTTTATAATTTAGAATAGGGTAGGGAATTTTTTATTTTGGGGGGCTTTATTATTTTATTAGGGGGCTTAGAATAGGTGTAATTAGCTTAAAATTGCTTTAATCTTTTTTTTTTTGTAATTTAGTGGGGTTTTTTTTTGTAATTTAGTTTAGTTTATTTAATTGTATTTTTAGATAGATATTTGTAGTTTATTTAATTTATTAATAGTGTAGGTGTATTTGTAACTTAGGTTAGGATTTATTTTACAGGTGATTGGGTAATTATTTTAACTAGGTAGCTATTAAATAGTTAATAACTATTTAATAGCTATTATACCTAGTTAAAATAATTAACAATTTACCTGTAAAATAAATATAAACCCTAACATAGCTACAATGTAATTATTAATTATATTGTAGCTATCTTAGGGGTTATTTTATAGGTAAGTATTTAGATTTAAATAGGAATATTTTAGTTTATAATATGAATTAGATTTATTTAATAAGAATTTAGTTTGGGGTGTTAGGGTTAGATAGAGTTAATATAGTTAATATAAATACTATAGTAACTATATTAACCATATTAACCCTAATATAATTAGGGTTAATATAGTTAATATATATATATAATGTAATAACTATATTAACTATAATATACTTAGGGTTAATATAGATATTAGGCGGCGGGGTAGGTAGATTAAATTAGGGGTTAATAATTTTAATATAGATGGCGGCGGTGTAAGGGGCTTACATTAGGGGTTAATACTATTAATATAGGTGACGGCGGTGTAGGGAGGGCAGGTTATAGGGCAAAAGAGCTGTTTACTTTGGGGTAAAGCCCCGCAAAAGGCCCTTTTAAGGGCTGGTAATAGAGATAATTATTTTAGGGGGATTAGATTAGGGGTTAATAATATTAATATAGCTGGCAGCGGTATAGGGGGATTAGATTAGGGGTTAATAATTTTTATATAGGTGGCGGCGGTGTAAGGGGTCAGATTAGGGGATAGATAAGGTAGATGGCGGCGGTGTAAGGGGTTCACATTAAGGGATAGATCAGGTAGATGGCGGCGGTTTTAGGGGTTCACATTAGGGGATAGATCAGTTAGATGGTGGCGGTTTTAGGGGCTCACAGTAGGTTGTTAGTTTATGTAGATGGCGGCGGGGTCCGGGAGCGGCGGTTTAGGGGTTAAATACTTTATTAGGGATTGCGGCGGGGGATTGCGGTTGACAGGTAGATAGACATTGCGCATGCGTTAAGTGTTAGGTTTTATTTTGTAGCCAGTTTAGGGCGTTACGGGGCTCCAATACTCAGCGTAAGGCTTCTTACGGCTGCTTTTTGTGGCGAGGTGAAAATGGAGTAAGATTTCTCCATTTTCGCCACGTAAGTCCTTACGCTGTATATTGGATACCAAACTGCGCTGGTTTGGTATACCTGCCTATGGCCCAAAAAACTACGGGCGACGGCAGAAATATATGGGCGTAACTTCTAGTTTACGCCGTATATAGGATACCAAACCAGCGCAAAATTCAGCGTCGCCGGCATTTGCGGGCGACGCTGCATATCGGATAGGAAGATCTTGTTCCTTTGAAATCTGCTTGATAGCTCAGGTCTGGTTAAGCTGATTAATTTCAGCTTGCTAGGCTTTGCTGCAACACAAGCGGACAGCTCCACCTACTGGCTATTTTAATAAATGCACTGCTTCTCAATGCTTTTCAATAGCAGTCACATGACTGGAAAAAAAGGTTGTTATCTGAAACAGTATAAATTGAACCGTTGTAAAACAAGGGCCACCTGTACACAGCGAAATCATCCCTACAGCAAAGATGCAGGCTACATCAATCTAGGTACTCAAAACATATTTGTGATGTTACCTTTACTGATCATAAATATCTAAATATCTCTCCTAGCTTTTCTCCCATACCCCAATAAGAGGTAATGTTAAAGGGACAGTCAAGTCCAAAAAAAACGTTAATTTTTCAAATAGGGCATGTAATTTTAAACAACTTTCCATTTTACTTTTATCAACAATTTTGCTTTGTTCTCTTGGTATTCTAGTTGAAAGGAAACCTAGGAAGGCTCATATGATAATTTCTAAGCCCTTGAAGACTGCCTCTATTTTATTTACTTTCCACAGCAGGGGAGAGCAAGCTCATGTAGACCATATAGATAGCATTGTGATCACGCTCGTGGCTAGTGGCAGACACTGCACTAATTGGCTAAAATGCAAGTCAATAGATAATAACTAAAAGTCATGTGATTAGGGGCGGTCAGAAGATGCTTAGATACAAGTTAGTCACAGAAGTAAAAAGTGTATTAATATAACTGTGTTGGTTTTTCAAAACTGGGGAATGGGTAATAAATCTTTTTAAACAACAAAAATTCTGGTGTTGACTGTCCCTTTAATCGTGACATACTTCATCCATATAATGCACAAATTATAAACACTATTCAATAATCTGAATGATGACTTCTCTGTATTTTCTCTTAAAATACAACTTAAAGACAACTTTAAATCATATGGATGAAAACTAGCTATGGGGTTAATAACAATCCTTAAAATGTATCTAATGATTTTCAACAGATTTTTGTAAGTAAATCATTGGACACTTTTTTCTAAAGGATTGTGATCGACTCATATGTAAATAAATTAAATAAAATGGAGAGGTTTCAGAATCCTTTGCAGATGCTAAAATGTAATTAAATACAGACCTTAAACCTTTCTGCTTTATATAATAAAATAATAGCCAAGAGCACAAGCAAGTTTGATACCAGTTTAGTGTTTACTGAGGAGTCTATAAACAGTAGAAGAGAGATAAAAGAGATAAACTAGAGATTGTGGGAAATGGAACAACTGTTGTGTCACCTCTGAAACAGTACCCAGCCAAGCTTTCACAACTCTGATCATAATATACCAAACTGCAAATTTTACTAGAGATGTTCCAGTGTCTCCTATCCCAGCCCTTCAGTTATCTTTGTCCAGCTGTGATGATTCATCTAAAAAGCTGCTCCATATTCAACTTGCACTTTGCCCAGAGAGGCTTATAGTGCTCTCTATATACAGGCCCTACAGAGAGCTGGAAGAGACAGGGGCAATGGGTTAAACGCAGCAGTCTGTCTGTTCTCACTGCTGGAATTGATGCTGTAGGCTACAATCCATCCATCTCTCTCTGACAAGCATTGTGAACAATAAGGAATGATAAGAAAAAAATATATATAATATTGATAAAAAACAAAGCGAAAGCGACTGCGTCTCAAATGGCCTTCATCATCCATCAAGGACGTGTGTCTGATGTGACACATCTCTTTCTTGGCCTCTCTCCATAACTCTATTAACTCCTTTGCTTCTGCAAAACTCAGCTTGCTTTACACAATACAAGGATTTAACAGCGATTATATATATATAGTATTGTGCAACACACAACTAAAGTCAAGGGCTGTTTTAGAAACAAAACATCATTGATATACATAGATCAGTGCAAGCACAAATAGAGAGAATTATATAATATAACCTACTAAAGAAATAACATTATATATATATATATGTATATATATATATATATATATTTATATATATATATATATATATATATATATATATATATATATATATATATATATATATATATATATATGTGTGTGTGTGTGTGTGTGTGTGTTTGTGAGAGTGTGTGTATGTATCATTGCAGGGTTATCCTTACAGTGTAGCATGTGGGTATGTGTCAGTGTGTGTGTCAATGTGTGTGTGTATGTTTGTTTGTGTGTGTGTGTGTATCATTGCAGGATTATCCTTGCTGTACAGTGCTGTGTGTGTGTGTGTGTTTGTGTGTATGTGTGTAGGATTATCTTTATAGTGCAGTGTCACCATTTGACTCAAAAGCATAAATATTGACTCACTAAGCCACCCATAACTACTTCATGCGTTAATTTTCTCGGTCTGGTACACAGTGAATGCCTCTAAGGAAAATCAATAAATAATATTCTCACCTAGTATGACAGGGTTTTGTTGCCATTTGTCATATAAATCCCTCTGTTCCCCCTTACCCTGCAACACACACATATCACACACTGGTTCAGACAAACAACTTGATAGTAACACTAGGCAGGTAGTGATTGTATCAAGCATGTACATGACTAAAGTCTTATAGAAGAGTAGGCACCCCATACCATTCATGGGACACTACAACCCTGTTCACATTAGCCATTTACAAAAAAAATAAATAAAAATCTCTCTGATTGCCCCAAATGAGACAAATGGGCTTTCACCTCTGCAGATGTATATGGAGTGCATTTTGGTAGTGATTGCCAACTGATTGTTCATTGTGCATCAGATTGTGTGACTGGTCAGTTACTGAGTGAGAAAACTAAAGTGGACATCAAAATTGTCCATTACAGCTCTTGCAGATCTCATTATGTGGCTTTCCCGTGTCTAACACGACATGCCCAGGACTGGGAGTGCTGAGTGCCAGATAAAAGCCTCCGTCTTCGTCTGAGGTATGGAGAGTGGCAGAATGGAGTTCATTTTGAAGCTATTTGCCCATTAGGAGTCTGAGAAGAGCAGTGAAGTTAAATCATGAGGAGTGTTCACCCTCGCAAACCCCTATGCATCATTTTCTGCACGAGTCACACCAAGCTTGTCTCTCCTTGCCACCCGCTACAATTTATTGAAGCCTTCAAAGATAATAAAGCAAATTGATGTGCTGCTAATTAGCCGGGCTGCTGTCTATGCTTTCCATATTGGAAGGTGCAGAGGGAAATGTATGAGAAATTTCAGCAGAGTAAGCTGGTGAAAGGACAAAGGTGTCCAATGTAAGGAGATGAATTCAGCAAAAACTACTTCAATGGTGGTTATCATATCGCTTACTATACAGTTAACATTAATTGATTTCTTTATAGACATTTGGTAGAAAGCTAACAGTCTATTTGGTCTAACACTGAGTAGATTAGAATATAATACTGAAGTACATAAGAACATAAGGAAGTTTTGCTTTTGTAAAATATAAAGATTTTATTCTTTTTTAAATTGCATGTTCTGTCTAAATCACAAAATTCATGTTTTGGTTTCATATCCCTTTAAGAGAAAAAAAAAACTTTATGTATTGTTTATGAGATGCTTGTCACTGAAACCAATTGAACTGTAGGGGGTTAATTTATTATTGTGCGGACGGACATGATACGATGTAGCAGATCATGTCTGCTGCACATCAATAAATGCAGACAGCATACACTGTCGGCATTTATCAGTGCACCAGCAGTTCTTTTGAACTGCTGGTGTAATGCCGCCCCTCTTCAGATTCGTGGCCAATCGGCCGCTTGCAGGGGGTGTCAATCATCCTGATCGTATTCAATCAGGCTGATTGCTGTCCGCCACCACAGAGGTGGCAGATGAGTTAAGGAGCAGCGGTCTTAGGACCACTGCTTCTTAACTTCCGCTTCAGGCGGAACTGAAGCGGAGTGGGTCGGAAGTAGCATCCGCTGCTTCATAAATTGACCCCCAAGAGTTTTCGTATCAGCCAGTAAGCTTCAAGCCCACAGATGAGTTATGTTTCAATCAAATACAAACACTGATACAAAGTTAGTTAACTGCAAACAGCATTCATTTATTCAGGTGCACAAACTGATACAAAGTGAGAAAACAGACACACCAAGCTTAATAACCAGAAAGCAGAGGGTGACAGATGCACAATCTGATATAAACTTTGATAAACACATCCCTCGTCTCATATACTTTTAATACAAAAGAAGCAAAGTAGCTTTGATAATAATACATACTGGGTTAGATTTAACAAGCAGATGGTCCTGCTTTCTTCGCCAACATTTCCGGCTTGCAAGAAATGTAATATAAGAAGCAGTGGTCGTAAAATGTGGCGGACTGCAATCATCCTGATACGATATGATTTGGATGATTGACACCACCTGCTAGCAGCCGATTGGCCGCAAATCTGCAGGGGGCGGCATTGCACCAACAGTTCACAAGAACTGCTGGTACAATAGTAAATGCTGACAGCGTATGCTGCCTGCATTTATCGATGTGCAACGATGTTCAGCGGACATGATGTGCTACTTCGTATCATGTCCGCTCGCACATTAATAAATATTCCCCATTGGGTAAGCCAATGGCAAGAAGCATATATGTACAGCTGCTCCTGAGATTACATAGGTATGCTTTTCAACAAAGGGTATTAAGAGAATAAAACAAGTTAGATAATAGAAGTAAATTGGAAAGTTGTTTAAAATTGGATGCTCTATCTAAATATTGAAAGAAAATCTTTGGATTTCACATTCCGTTAAGTATTTTAATTATCTCTAGCCCTTGTTGGAGGTTTGGCATTGCTAGTGGATGGCTTGTGTACGTATTAAACAGATCTTGTTGGATTGGTGCTACGTGGGGTGAAATATATAGAATTAGTTAGATATTTATTTGGTCCTTACTAATATCAATATTTTATATGAATGGTGTCAATGTTGGAGTCAAAGCTTTCTTAATGGTAAGAGAGGTGGTGTTATATTTATTCGGATTATTTATGTGATGGAAGAGTCTGTCTTTTAATTGTGGTTTTGCATTTCTTATCTTAGGGTTCAAAACTCTCCATTATTTTCAAATAAAATAAAAAAAAGAGTTCCCTTTTCAGCTGTCAAGTATCCTTGTGTCTTTTAGCTTGCATTGGATGGGGGGGGGTGAACAATGGCTTGCAGGGAGTGAAATGTCTTCCTATGTGTACGTGGGGGGTAGTAAGGGATGGGAAACGGACAGGTGAAGGAGCAGTTGCTGTTGTAGGGATAGCTTTGCTATTTAAGTTTCACATGGTCAGAGGTAGTGATAGAACAATTCATTGATTACATTTATTCTAAGCTTTAAAAGATTTGTTTAAATCTGACAATGTGAGTAATTACTGATAAACAAAGTTTAATCTTTCTTCTTTTTACCTTTATAATTTGACAAACAGTCCATATTAAAAAAGACAAGCTTTCAAGAGTTTACCTTCTTCCGTATGTGTGAAGCACTATTGATCAATATGGTGACATTTGCAAATTATAGCGAAAGAATAGTTAAAAGGACAGAAAGTGATGTAGTTATGTGACTACAGACAGAGGGAGGGGATAGTGCATTGGTCTGTAATGTGCTCAGGGTCTGAGAGTAGCCACTAGCCAATAAAAAGCAGTCAGGGAGAGACTGCATGAACTATTAATAGTCCGTCTTTTATTATGGAATATTAGTTACTGCAATTCAGTTATTTTGACATCTGAATCAAGGACTATCATGGCTACTCCAATCTATATAATTTCTTTTTTGCTTACTTATGTGATCTCTCTTCCCTCTTCCTCTCTTTTTTATATTGACACATCAGCATGTATTTCTACATCTTCCCTATCATGTTTTATTGGTATTACATTTTGTCTGTCCTGATATCATATCAAGTCATTTTATCTTACGTAAGATTGAATTATTTGACTTTCATTTACAGGTAAAACTAAATGTAGCACAGTGTTGTCAACAGAGGTTATATGAAGAAAATGGAGGATTTATAGAGAGATGTAAAGAACAGTAACACATTATTTAAAGTATTATATAGATTAACAGAGCATCCAGAATTTACAGGAGAGTCTTGGTTTGGTCCCATTGTCTCCACTTTCCTATAATGTCCCTTGTTGACCAGTGAATGCCCATGGACTGCCATAACCTGTACACAACACACATGGCCCATCCGATGAACACCCTGCACATGGGCTACCAAGATTTTGCCTTCTGGTCTCACTTACAACTTACACAGCCCCAACCTCTTAGTCCCATCTGGGGAAATGGTAGGAGTTATGCAATATATATAACATATATAATTATATTGAGAGTATATACAGCATATAACTGTTAACCCATGGACACATACCTGCAACAAAACATCCATGGCAATCCAGACTTCCTTCTGATGACGAAAGAAGTCCAGTTTCTACACCCAATAACATATATTCTCTATTTTACCCCACAAAACAAATACAGCTTTTTTTTTTTTTACTTTTAAGAATTTATGGCTAGATTACAAGTGGCTTTCTAATTATTGCGCGTGATGCAATAAGCAATATCACTTGACCACGCACGATTTGATATTACAAGTTCATGGTCAAACTGATTTACTTGAGAAGGGTTACTATAACCAACATTGCTCTCTAGCGCAATCTATATTTTCAATGGATAGTTTGACCTCGCTAAATAGTGCTTATTTTATAAGTTGATAGTTATAGATTGTGCTTGAGCACAAGCCAAAAGTTGAGCTAGAATTTTCAGCTCAAATTGAAGGGTTAAAAAACACATCCAAAACATATTAAAATGAAACGATTACACTCATATATACACTTTTTAATAAAAAAAAAATATAATTTTTATATTGATTACAAAGTTTTAAAAGAGTTAAAAAATTATATGGTATATGGCAAGGTGTTTAATTGGGAATGACTCAATGTATGTGTGTGTGTATATATATATATATATATATATATATATATATATATATATATATATATATATATATATATATATGTGTGTGTGTGTGTATCTGTGTATGTACAGTATACATGTCTATATACAGTGGACTAGTTTACAAGTGGAAAGCTAATTTATCTTGTGCCTGCGAATGCGGTGACATCATTGGCCCAGGACGGAAGGGGGCATGTAACGCTACGCATCTACGCTTACACGTGTGGACATCAAACTTACACAGCAGAAGCATTACTTTCGGCAGCAGCAGCCATTTCCGCGATTGTGGAGTGGAGGATCAGAGGGCGAGCTTCAAGGCAGTACAGCTTCTTCCAGGAGGATTACAGACAAGTGTAAGGGCTATACCACGGAGGGTAAGCTGAACCAAATAGCTACCCGGGGAGTAGTGAGTATTAGCATCCGGTTTTACACTTGCAATTTTCCCCTTTTAACTGTCGCCAGCAATCTGTTTGCTCTTTGCTCTCTTGCTTCCATGAAAAGGCTGACTGTGTACAACTTCTTGTAAAAACAGGAACTTTTACTGTGTTTGCTTGAATCCCCTTCCATATTTAAAACGCTCTACACTTGAAATTGAGCAGCTTTATTGCCCTGCAGCAGTAACAAAAGAACTCTTTTTTTCTTGCTTTGCTTCATTAACCCTCTCTTTTTGTTAAAGTGCAGCTGTGGGCTCTAAGATATTTGTTTCTGGGACAATATACATTTAATTATTTATCAGTGTATATATGATGTCACAAATAATTGAAACAGAGCTACCTACCACTACTATATGCAATATGACTGGTAACTATTTTTCATTGGCCAAAATTGATGATTTGGATTTATAAGGTCTGGAGTTGGAAGATTTATTTGGTCTAGAAGGCCCTAATGCACAATTAAGTGACCTCTTTATGCAAATGGAACTACTATGTTTAAAGGAACAGAGGTTGAAATTGGACACTTGGACTCTGAACAAATATAGTATGCTTAAAATGATACCTAGGGGTCTAAGAGTACTCAAGTTTCCTACTTTTGATGTCTCAGATGATACCTTTATTAGAGAATGGAATGAGGTTTTGTCTGAATGCTCTTTACGCCTTATGCAATTGTTGATTAGATACAAGACAGCACAACTAATTTTGGTTAGACAACAAATAGAGTGTATACAGTTGGAGTTGAGCAAATTTAAGGAAATAGAAGGCTATGGTGTTCTAGACAAAACATTACAAGATACTGTTCAGTCCAGTAAAAGCCAGATTATACAAACTAAACACACTAAATACTTGAGAGATAAAAATGATTATCAAAATGATCAGGTGTTTATTTGGCATAGGAGAAATCGCAGAAGGTATAGTTCCAAGAAAAACCAATCCTCTGTTAAAAATACATTGGATCAAAATGAGGGTATTAGCAAGACAAATAAAGGTAAAAATAAAAACAAGAGACACAATAGAAAATCTAAGGGTAATCTCAAAGTAACATTTTCAGATACTGAGCCAGAAACTACGGATGATGATGGATCATTATCAGCCTTTTCTAGCTCATATGAGGAGAGTGGAGACTCAGATCCTGAGATTAACACTGAACTAATTGAGCATGCTGAGGTAGTACCTAATAAACAGGTGCCAGCAACAGAGAATCAAACCCAAAATGAACAACTGGGGGCCAGACCAAAATCACAAAGCACTCACAAAGCTAAACAGCATAATACTATAAAACCGATCTTAGTGAATAAGCAGCAAGCAGATACATAGCACACACATAATGTTAAACAGCAGGATTTTCACAGGGACATGAATCAAGGGGAAGGAGGGGGATTGAATATAGCCCTACCACTACCCCTAAGAGGGAAGGGCAAGTACCTATTGAGAAATACAACAGCTCACAAGTAAAGAATAAGGGAGTGATTAACATCTCATCCTATGAATTGAGTGAAACTGAGTACAAGGTCCTAAATTTGGGTTTAAATTTTTGTCCTAGTAGGGATTTCAATCTCTTCCAGACCATTCTCGATGTAAACAAGTTCGCAAGGTTACTTACCTTAAAGAAATTCTATAAAGATTGTCCTAATCAATTGGATAAAGGAATACAAGAGAGTGGTCTGGGAGAAATTGATTTGCTTAACTTTGAAGATACTTGTGATTTGCTTACCCTGAGATCATTGAACGGTGATGGTACTCCTGATATTCCTTACACTAGTGCGGGAGGTCTAACAATAAAAAGTAAATCTAACTTTTACCCAATTCAATCCAGAGGGAAACAACTAGAACTTTTTCACAAGAGAGTACTTGAAGACCTGAATACTCTTTCACAAGAGAAATCAGATGTTAAATCTGACCTTACGTATAAGGAAAAACATGCTATCAAGTCTCTCCAGTCTAATAAACTAATTGTAATACGTAACTCAGATAAAGGTGGGAGCATAGTGGTTATGAACAGGAGCTCCTATATATCTGAGGCACGTCGTCAATTAGATGACCCCAATGTGTACATAAGTCTGAGCAATAATCCAACTGCCAGATTCCAAAAAGAGCTAATGTCACTTTTGGACGATGGTGTTGAGATGGGCATTATGAATAGAAAAACCGGTATGGGCCTGAATGTATGTGACCCTATTTTGCCTATCTTTCACTACCTTCCAAAGGTGCACAAAGGTTTACAAAATGTTAAAGGCCGTCCGATTGTGGCAGGGATTGGTTCACTGCTTGAACCAGTTTCTGAATGGCTTGACATGTATTTGCAGCTGCTTGTAAACAGACTTCCCAGCTACATTAGGGACACCTCTCATGTCTTGAGATTGACTGAGAACCTGGAATGGCAGCCTGGAACTGTATGGCTGACTATAGACGTTGTGTCCCTTTATTCGGCTATACCGCACAGTAAAGGACTTGAGGCGATTGCTTTCTTTCTCAATATCTATACTGATCTAACGGATGAGTTTAAAACATATATTGTCCGTGTAGTTGAATTTCTTCTGAGCCATAATTTTTTTATGTTTAAGGGAGATTTCTATCTGCAGAGGCGTGGAACAGCCATGGGGGCAAAGTTTGCCCCCTCCTATGCCAACCTGTTTATGGGTTGGTGGGAGCTGTTCCACGTCTTTGCAGATGGTAATCCCTTCATCAAGCATATTCATTTTTATAGGAGGTTCATTGATGATCTCCTACTTGTGTGGCATGGGGATGAACAGTCCATCCACTGTTTTATGGACTACTTGAATTCTAATGATAAGGGTTTGGAGTTCACCCATTGCTGGCACAAGTCAGAGATTGTGTTTCTGGATCTAGTATTGAGAGCAGCACCATCAACAAAAGATGTTACCACATCCTTACACCGTAAGGAAATAGCAGGTAATAGTTTGCTACATGTGCACAGTGGACATCCTCAACATGTATACAAGGGGATTGTCAAAGGGCAGTTTCTGTGCATGAAGCACAACTGTACTCTACATTCTGACTTTGTTAAAGAGTCAGCAGATTTGAAACAAAGGTTCATTGACAGAGGTTAGAACATGGGGATGATCAACTCAGTGTACAGAGAGGTAGAAACCATGGATAGAAAATCACTGTTCAAAAATAAAAAACAAGGGTGTGAAAGAAAAAAATCTAAGATTTGTCACAAAATTCTCTAATCAATATTCTGGAGTGTGCAACATCATCAAAAAGTATTTGCCCATTTTATATGGTGATGATGACCTGAAAGAAATTGTTCAACAGGGTTGTGATTTTGTATACTCTAAAAATATTACGATAGGAAACATGCTGTCTCCAAGCATGTTGCCTATAACTGAAGCACGAAGTTCTTGGTTGGAGGTTGGAGGAACCTATAAATGTGGCGTACCACGCTGCAAGTCTTGTACATACATAAAACAGGGTAATAACTTTACTTCTTTTGTTACAAGTGCAACTTTCTTGACGAGAGGCTGTGTTAAGTGTACTTCCACTTATGTGATTTATCTAGTGGAATGCACTCAGCACAAGAAACAGTATATTGGTTTAACGACAAGAGATGTACGTTCCCGAATAAAAGAACATTTGGGCTATATATCTAATGAAGTTAAATGTTCAGCCTTATCAAGACACTTTATTCAAGAGCATAACAAGCAGGTACAGCACTTCAAATGGAATGCCATTGAGAGCATTAATGTGCCCCGCAGAGGTGGCAGTAAACTGAGGATTTTGGAGAGACAGGAGATCTACTGGATCCACAAGCTAAAAACTTTGGTCCCTGGAGGATTTAATTCACAATTTGATGTGATTAACTATTGGAAGTGAGCTTGTGGGTCAGGTCCCCTGTTCCTCTAGAATCCCCTGCTCTTCTAGAATCCTTAGGAAATAGTAATAACGAAATAAAAATAGGAACAGATTTGGTATAGATTAAGCATATTTATGAAAATGTGTTATATCTCTAAACAGTTGATGGTTATTTTGGACATATAATGTATTGTATTATATAATATATGCATAAAAAATGGTGTGTCTATAATAATAAAATCATAAGTATTCTATCTATTTCCTTTGATGATATATACTGCAGCTCCAATAATTGAACAACACTGGATAAAAACTAAATACCAGTTAATAGTTGTTGCAAAGGGCACAAATGATTTATTGGCTGCTTAATAACAGTTTTGATTATTATGAATATCATCTTATTACAAATGAGCTATTTTCTATTATATCTTTCACTCTAATGTGGTCTTTATCTATTTATTTATTTATTTATTTATTTATTATTTATTTTTCTCACCATGAAAGTAACTTATAAATGCAAATTGCCAATGATATCAAATGTATTCATCAATTCTATCATGTATCTATATTGCACTCTTTATGTAAGCATTAATAGTTGGTAATTAATGTGTTAATCAATATTGCTTTTAACTGGGCAGAGGAAAGCCCTATAAAAACACCTCCCATATACTAAGGGAGTATGTCTATGATTACGGCCGTGGAGGCTGAAACATCAAAGACAAGGTGTTGACTTTTTAATCATTGGCTAGCTCTGTTTTCAAGCCTTTATTTTAATTGATGCAATAAACTTCTATGTTTTAAACGGACTTGGAGAAAACGCCTGGATTTTTTCTTTATCTTTTATATATATATATATATATATATATATATATATATATGTGTGTGTGTGTGTGTGTGTGTGTGTGTATCTGTGTATGTACAGTATACATGTCTATATACAGTGGACTAGTTTACAAGTGGAAAGCTAATTTATCTTGTGCCTGCAATAAATAACCAGTTATTATAAGTGGCTGGTTATTGCTACTGTGAGCTTGCGGTAGCAATTATTACTTATAAAATTAACCAGAGATCAGATCCATAAATGTGCCCCAAATGCCCCCAAACTATAGTGTAGTGTATTTTATCTCCTAATAAAATAACTGCACTAGGACGTATTTTAGAGGTAAAGTTGGCGGGTGGAGTGGGTACTGAAAAGTGCCTTTACATTGCAGTCTATGCATATATTTATGTGTTAATATGTGTATATACAAAAAAAATGTGCGCCACTTATAATCTGAAGCTTAATTTTTTATCCTACACACAGACGATCCACTGAAGAAATAAAGGGACTGTGGGCCCCTTTTGGCTGCATACAAGGCCCTTAAATCTCATATTGCTGCATAATAAGTGTACTGTCCTCACTACGGATAGCTAGACAGCTAGTTAACAAACCAGACAGAAATCGCTTTGTGTTTATTCCAAACTGATTTTACTTCTGAATAGTTATTTTGTAAAACTGCAATACAATAAGAAAAGTAGAAATTACAATATGTAGTTACACGTGGTGCTTGCAATACATACAATAATACATGTTTCTAACACAGAGAGCTTACATTTAATCCTTACAGCAAATAGCAATGCAATTCAAATGTACAATGAACTCTTAGCAAACAACAATTAACTTACAGGCATATGTATATTTAGAGGCAAATGTTAAGAGCTGATTTCCATGCTTCTTGAAGCTAAGATGGCTGCTGAGAAACTGAAAGTAAGACTTTTTATTAACAAACTTTATTAACACTTCCTGTTTTATTCTTGAGAGGAATCAAGCTGTAATTGCAACATGAAACCACCAGATGTCATCAACATGAACATAATAAGCATATAATAGACAGAACAATAAGGATGATGTCATTATAGGGAGCAATATTATTTGGAGAACTAGGAAGAGAAAGGCAGTGAAAGGACCAACATGGGACTGCAGCAATCTAAAGGTTTAGGCTGTATGGAGTGAGATAGGAGAAGAGGGCTGGGTAGAAAAGCTAGTGCAACATTGTTGCAAGTATAGGGAGGTGCCCCTGTCTTACCTTAAAAAGAGATGTTTCCAGCTTCCTGTCCCTCTTTCTCCTTGGATCCTGAAGCAGAGACGTTTTCTCTCCCTCCCCCCCTTGTTAATGGCGGCTTACAAACATCTAGATGCCAATGGCATAGTTATGATTAGTCCATCTAAGCTCAGTAAGACCATAGCGGTAATCTATGCTTCTCCCACATCTGCTTACTCGGTATGAGCGGCCGTGTATCAGATACGCTCATAGGTGGAGAGCTCCTGGCACCCTGACTGCGGGAGGTAGCGGCCCTGTTGCGTGGAAAGGGTGAACGGGGGGAGTGATGACCAATCTAAAAGATGGGAGAGGTAGATAGCCTCAGGAGCACATGAGGTGCCCCTCCTTCCCCTTGTGGGTGGGTCACGTGATCTCAGCAACCCCTTAGTAGCATCTCCTTTGAGCAGGGGGGGGGACCCCCTCTGCTGCAGTTTCCGTTTGGGCCACTGACCTCCAGCAGCGCTGGGTAAGTTAGCTCTTGATTGCCACCATGATGTTTATGAAGCAAGATGAGGAGTTAAATGGAGATTTGTTATATGGACAGGACTTTTCACACAGAAATGTTTTACTGCAAATAGAAGTTATAGGGAGAGGCTATGTTGAGGTATTAGAGAGATTATATTAGGAATATACAAGCACCATAGGGATGTTACAGATAAGCTTTATCAGCAATTACATTTAAAATGAAGGGAGGGGGCATGTGTTTCATATTGTTTTTCTGCATCAAAACCTTTCTCATTTTTAAAATAAATGAAATCCCAATTAAATACATCACACTCATAAGCTGCTTTTGGTCTTAAGTGGCACTGCACCTTTCTAAGCCAAAGCAAGTCAGCAAGAAGCAAGCAGAGAGCTTTTTACACAGAGAAACAGATGGAAACTGATAATACAAATGGAAAGTGTACATGCAAAGATTAGAGCAACAGAAGAACACAGAAAGGTCAGTATCTATCTGTGGGAACTGGATCAAAATGTAAACATGCAAATAATATGCAAACAAAGCTTGCAATCTGCTGTAATGCTGTAATTATCTTTGTCTTGTTCAAAACGGATTGTATCTTGTTAAAATAATCTTTGTTAATGTGGGAGCTGCATTTTCTTCTGGAGAATCATAAGATTAGTGAGCATGAAAGTTTTTCAAGCAGTTAAGGGCTGAGGAAGATTAACCCCTTTATTTTTGCTGTGCGTGTTATACTGAACAGATAACAGATGCTAACTAATGAACTACAACAAACTTAATCTATCTATCTATCTATCTATCTATCTATCTATCTATCTATCTATCGATCATCTATGTATCTATCTATCTATCTATCTATCTATCTATCGATCATCTATCTATATGTATCATCTATCAATATATCACCTATCTATCAATCTATCTATGTATGCATCTATCTATCTATCTATCTATCTATCTATCTATCTATCTATCTATCTATCTATCTATCATCTATCTATCTAGTTTCTATCTATCCATCTATAAATCTATCTATCTATCTATCTATCATCTATCTACTGTATCTATCTATCTATCTATCTATCTATCTATCTATCTATCTATCTATATATCTATCTACCTATCTATTTATCTATTTACATAATATGAAAGTAGTGCAGGTATAATTTAATCTGTTTTTGGCATTTTATGTTAAATCCATTTTTTCCAGGTGTTGTTTACATAAAAAAAATTGATAAAACACTTTTCTCTTGTAAAGGGGTATCCAGTCCACGGGTTCATCCATTACTTGTGGGATATTCTCCTTCCCAACAAGGAAGCTGCAAGAGGACACCCACACAGAGCTGTCTATATAGCTCCTCCTCTAACTGCCACCCCCAGTCATTCTCTTGCAGCTCTCGACAAGAAAGGAAGTATCAAGAGAGAAGTGGTGAATTAGTGTAGTTTTTTACCTTCAATAAAAAGTTTGTTATTTTTAAACGGTACCAGCGTTGTACTGTTTTTACTCTCAGGCAGAAATTGGAAGAAGAATTCTGCCTGGAGGTTTGATGATCTTAGTGGTTTGTAACTAAGGTCCATTGCTGTTCTCACACATAACTGAAGAGTATGGAAAGAAAACTTCAGTTGGGGGGACGGTCTGCAGATTGCCTGCTTTGAGGTATGTTCAGTATATTTTTTTCTAGAGAGATGATAAGGTCTAGAAAATGCTGACAGTGCCTGGTATATTTGAGGTAAGCCTGATACAGTGATTTAACAGCAACTGGGATCATGCTTGCAAAAAAGGGTAATATTCATGTTAATGCTCACATTACTTAGCGTAAAAACGTTTGCATGTTTTTTAGTAAAAAAGTTTTTTCCCTGAGGATGATAAATCTTTATTTTGGGGCCTAGTTTTCCACATGACTTGTTAGATCACTCCTAAAAAAGGCCCTCTGACATTCAGTGCATGGTGGGAGGGGCCTATTTCCGCGCACTTTATGCGCAGTTGATCTTCAGACTGAGACATACAGCTTCCCTAAAGGAGTCCTCTGTTATCTAGGACCACTATAGAGGGTGTTTTTCCTGCAAAAAATCGTGTTTAAGGGCAGGTAGGGCCACAGCAGAGCTGTGGCAGTGTGTTTGACTGTTTTTTAACGGTTTTTCCGTTTTTCTAATCCGTTTTGGGGCCTAAGGGGTTAATCATCCATTTGCAAGTGGGTGCAATGCTGCTTTAGTCTCTTATACACACTGTAAAAATTTCGTAGAGTTTATTACTTTTTATCACTGTTTTGCAGTTTATGAGGTAGTTTTTTTCTCTTAAAGGCACAGTACCGTTTTTATTTAATTGCTTTTTCACATTTATTAAAGTGTTTTCCAAGCTTGCTGATCTCATTACTAGTCTGTTAAACATGTCTGACATAGAGGAAACTCCTTGTTCATTATGTTTAGAAGCCATTGTGGAACCCCCTCTTAGATTGTGTGCCAAATGCACTGACCTTTCTATAAGTTATAAAGACCATATTATGGGTTTTAAGGATTTATCACCAGAGGTTTCTCAGACTGACAAAAGGGAGGTTAAACCACCTAGCTCTCCCAATGTGTCAGAACCTATATCTCCCGCGCAAGTGACGCCAAGTACATCTGGCGCGTCCAATGCGTTTACCTTACAAGACATGGCGGCAGTTATGAATCATACCCTCACAGAGGTATTGTCCAAACTGCCAGGGTTACAAGGAAAGCGAGATAGCTCTGGGGCTAGAACAAATACAGAGCCTTCTGATACTTTAGTAGCTATGTCTGATATACCCTCACAATGTACAGAAGCTGAAGCAGGAGAGCTTCTATCTGTGGGTGACATTTCTGATTCAGGGAAGGCGTTACTCCAGTCTGACTCTGAAATGACAGCATTTAAATTTAAGCTTGAATACCTCCGCTTGTTGCTCAAGGAGGTTTTAGCAACTCTGGACGACTGTGACACCATTGTAGTCCCAGAGAAATTGTGTAAAATGGACAAATACTTTGCAGTGCCTGTTTACACTGATGTTTTTCCAATCCCTAAGAGGTTTTCAGAAATTATTACGAAGGAATGGGATAGACCAGGTGTACCGTTCCCTCCCCCTCCTGCGTTTAAAAGGATGTTTCCCATAGATGCTGCTACACGGGACTCGTGGCAGACGGTCCCTAAGGTGGAGGGCGCAGTATCTACCCTAGCTAAGCGTACAACTATCCCCGTCGAGGACAGTTGTGCTTTCCTAGATCCAATGGATAAAAAATTAGAGGGGTTCCTTAAGAAAATCCTTATACAACAAGGTTTTATTCTCCAGCCTCTTGCATGCATTGCCCCAGTCTCTGCTGCAGCGGCTTTCTGGTTCGAGTCTCTTGAAGAGGCTCTTCAGGTGGAAAACCCGTTGGATGATATCCTAGACAGGCTTAAAGCTCTTAAATTAGCCAATTCATTTATTTCTGATGCCATTTTTCATTTAACTAAGCTAACGGCTAAGAATTCAGGTTTTGCCATTCAGGCGCGTAGGGCGCTATGGCTTAAATCCTGGTCAGCTGACGTTACTTCAAAGTCTAAGCTTCTCAACATTCCCTTCAAGGGGCAGACCCTATTCAGGCCTGGACTGAAGGAGATCATTTCTGATATTACTGGAGGGAAAGGCCACGCCCTTCCCCAGGATAGGTCCAACAAATTAAGGACCAAACAGAATAATTTTCGTTCCTTTCGGAACTTCAAGAGTGGCGCAGCTTCAACTTCCTCTGCTACAAAACAAGAAGGAAATTTTGCCCAGTCCAAGCCAGTCTGGAGACCTAACCAGGCTTGGAGCAAGGGAAATCAGGCCAAAAAACCTGCTACTGCCTCTAAGACAGCATGAAGGAGTAGCCCCCCATCCGGGACCGGATCTAGTTGGGTACAGACTTTCTCTCTTCGCCCAGGCTTGAGATTGTTTCCCAGGGATATCTTCTGGATTTCAAAGCCTCATCTCCAAAAGGGAGATTTCCTCTCTCACAATTATCTGCAAACCAGATAAAGAGAGAAGCATTCTAACGTTGTGTTCAAGACCTTCTGGTCATGGGAGTGATCCACCCAGTTCCAAGGGAGGAACAGGGGCAAGGATTTTATTCAAATCTGTTTATAGTTCCCAAAAAAGAGGGAACTTTCAGACCAATCTTGGATCTCAAGATCCTAAACAAATTTCTCAGGGTCCCATCCTTCAAGATGGAGACTATTCGAATCATCCTACCTTTGATCCAGGAGGGTCAATATATGACTACCGTGGACTTAAAGGATGCTTATCTCCACATTCCGATACACAGAGATCATCATCGGTTTCTCAGGTTTGCCTTCCTAGACAGGCATTACCAGTTTGTGGCCCTTCCCTTTGGGTTAGCCATGGCACCAATAATCTTTACGAAGATTCTAGGGTCCCTACTGGCGGTTCTAAGGCCACGGGGTATAGCGGTGGCCCCTTACCTAGATGACATTCTGATACAGGCATCGACTTTTCAAATCGCCAAGTCCCATATGGACATTGTTCTGGCCTTTCTGAAGTCTCACGGGTGGAAGGTGAACGAAGATAAGAGTTCTCTCTCCCATCTCACAAGAGTTTCCTTCCTAGGAACTCTGATAGATTCAGTAGAAATGAAGATTTTTCTGACAGAGGTCAGGTTGTCAAAGCTTCTAACTTCCTGCCGTGCTCTTTATTCCACTTCTCAGCCATCAGTGGCTCAGTGTATGGAAGTAATCGGCTTAATGGTAGCGGCAATGGACATAGTTCCGTTTGCCCGCCTACATCTCAGACCACTGCAACTTTGCATGCTCAATCAGTGGAATGGGGATTACACAGATTTTTCCCCTCTGCTAAATCTGGATCAAGAGACCAGAGATTCTCTGGTGGCTATCTCGGGTCCATTTGTCCAGGGGAATGAGCTTCCGCAGGCCAGAATGGACTATAGTGATGACAGATGCCAGCCTTCTGGGCTAGGGCGCAATCTGGAACTCCCTGAAGGCTCAGGGTTCGTGGACTCAGGAGGAAGCCCTCCTTCCGATAAACATTCTGGAACTAAGAGCGATATTCAATGCTCTTCAGGCTTGGCCTCAGCTAGCTGCAGTCAGGTTCATCAGATTTCAGTCGGACAACATCACGACTGTAGCCTATATCAACCATCAGGGGGGTACAAAGAGCCCCCTGGCAATGTTGGAGGTTTCAAAGATAATTCTATGGGCAGAGGTTCACTCTTGCAATCTCTCAGCTATCCATATCCCAGGAGAACTGGGAGGTGGATTTTTTAAGTCGGCAGACTTTTCATCTGGGGGAGTGGGAACTCCATCCGGAGGTATTTGCCCAGTTGATTCATCTATGGGGCAAACCAGAACTGGATCTCATGGCGTCTCATCAGAACGCCAAGCTTACTTGTTACGGGTCCAGGTCCAGGGATCCGAAGGCAGCGCTGATAGATGCTCTAGCAGCGCCCTGGTCCTTCAGCCTGGCTTATGTGTTTCCACCGTTTCCTCTGCTCCCTCGCCTGATTGCCAAGATCAAGCAGGAGAGAGCTTCAGTGATTTTGATAGCTCCTGCGTGGCCACGCAGGACTTGGTATGCAGATCTGGTGGACATGTCATCCTTTCCACCATGGACTCTGCCGCTGAGATAGGACCTTCTACTTCAAGGTCCTTTCAAACATCCAAATCTAATTTCTCTGCGTCTGACTGCTTGGAGATTGAACGCTTGATTCTATCAAAGCGTGGTTTTTCCGAGTCGGTCATTGATACCTTAATTCAGGCTCGAAAGCCTGTCACCAGGAACATTTATCATAAGATATGGTGTAAATATCTTCATTGGTGTGAATCCAAGGGTTACTCATGGAGTAAAGTCAGGATTCCTAGAATATTATCTTTTCTCCAGGAGGGATTAGAGAAAGGATTGTCTGCTAGTTCCTTAAAGGGACAAATTTCTGCTCTGTCTATTCTTTTGCACAAACGTCTGGCTGAGGTTCCAGATGTTCAGGCGTTTTGTCAGGCTTTAGTTAGAATTAAGCCTGTGTTTAAACCTGTTGCTCCGCCATGGAGTTTAAATTTAGTTCTTAAGGTTCTTCAAGGGGTTCCGTTTGAACCTCTGCATTCCATAGACATTAAACATTTATCTTGGAAAGTTATGTTTCTAGTAGCTATCTCCTCAGCTCGAAGAGTTTATCTGCTTTACAGTGTGATTCCCCTTATCTGATTTTCCATGCAGATAAGGTAGTTTTGCGTAGTTTTTGCGTACCAAACCTGGGTTTCTTCCTAAGGTAGTATATAATAAGAACATCAATCAGGAGATTGTTGTTCCTTCATTATGTCCTAATCCTTCCTCAAAGAAGGAACGTCTTTTACACAATCTTGATGTGGTTCATGCTTTAAAGTTTTATTTACAAGCTACGAAGGATTTTTGTCAAACAACTGCTTTGTTTGTTGTCTACTCTGGACAGAGGAGAGGCCAAAACGCTTCAGCAACCTCTCTATCTTTTTGGCTAAGAAGTATAATAAGCTTAGCTTATGAGACTGCTGGCCAGCAGCCTCCTGAAAGAATCACAGCTCATTCCACTAGAGTGGTAGCTTCCACATGGGCTTTTAAAAATGAGACCTCTGTTGAACAGATTTGTAAGGCGGCAACTTGGTCTTCGCTTCATACGTTTTCTAAATTCTACAAATTTGATACTTTTGCTTCTTCGGAGGCTATTTTTGGGAGAAAGGTCTTACAGCCAGTGGTGCCTTCCGTTTAAGGGCCTGCCTTGTCCCTCCCTTCATCCGTGTTCTAAAGCTTTGGTATTGGTATCCCACAAGTAATGGATGAACCTGTGGACTGGATACACCTTTACGAGAGAAAACAAAATTTATGCTTACCTGATAAATTTATTTCTCTTGTGGTGTATCCAGTCCACGGCCTGCCCTGTCATTTTTAGGCAGGCGGTTTTTATTTTAAACTACAGTCACCACTGCACCCTATAGTTTCTCCTTTTTTCTTGCTTTTCTTCGGTCGAATGACTGGGGGTGGCAGTTAGGGGAGGAGCTATATAGACAGCTCTGCTGTGGGTGTCCTCTTGCAGCTTCCTGTTGAGAAGGAGAATATCCCACAAGTAATGGATGAACCCGTGGACTGGATACACCACAAGAGAAATAAATTTATCAGGTAAGCATTAATTTAGTTTTTTTAATAAAGGGCTAGACTACAAGTGGGCACTAATAATAGAACAGAACGCGATAAGCAGTATTGCTAGACCGTGCTAAAATGAGTGCGCAACTTTATATTACTAGTCCATGGTAATTTAGATTTACCAGAGAAGGGTTAGCGTGGCCGACATTGCTCTAGCGCAACCTATACTTTAAATGGACCGTGTTAAATAGCACTGATATTATAAATTGAAAGTTATAAGTCGCGCTCGATTCAAAACTACACTAACATTTTTTTTTTTTATTATAAACAAGCTTTATTGTACGAAAATAAACAACAATACATAAGTTAGGCACGTCATGCAAGACGTATGTTACAAACATGAGTACACGGATCAAATTTAGTCAGCAACGACGTTCCTACAATAGCTTGGTTTTTATCAAAAAATTTTCAAACAAATATAATTGATAATAACGTATAACAAAATCCTGGTTAAGCAGAGTATTACTTATTCTCTAACCCAACACACAAAATGGGTAACTATCAATTATAAGAGCGAAAGCAGGGCAGGGAGAGAGGGGGGAGAGGAACGTAGAAGAGCAGCACATAGGGAAGAAGAGGGGGGGGGGGGGGGAGGAGATGAGGAAAGGAAAAAGAGAACAAGAGAGAGAGAGAGAGAAAAAAAAAAAAATTGTGGGAGGGGCTACACTGTTAAGTCGTATTATCTGTATGGATTTAACTCAGTTATACTAGGGAACTGTTCCATTTCTCCATTATCATTTCGTAGTTTGCCATTTGGCTTATTTTAAGATAGTGTAGCCTTTCTAGTGCGAGTAAGTCGGAAACAGAAGACTGCCAATCGCTCGATGTAGGAACATCAGGCGATTTCCATTTTTTGGGGATCAAACGTTTAGCTCCTGTGAGCATTATTAATAGCAAGGGTTGGTAGTGTGTATTTTTGAGTTTTGGGAGGTTTAAAAAAAGCAGTGTTTCAAGGGACATGGGGACCTCCACCTCCACGATCTCAGAGATTCTTCCCAGCACCTCTGACCAAAAGTTTCTCAAGCGCGGGCACGACCACCAGATATGGGTGAGCGTCCCGAGTTCGCCGCAACCTCTCCAGCACAAGGGGCTGGCTCTGGAGAAGAGGCGATGGATCCTATTTGGGGTGTAATACCATCTACATTGTAATTTTAGGTGTATCTCTTGTACGGTAGCCGATACCGATGATCGCCTAGTTAAGGAGAATGCACAAAGCCACTC